>NC_041403.2:9713975-9983975 GCF_900747795.2 Erpetoichthys calabaricus
CAATATCATTCATGGTGGCTCCAAAATCCCTACTAACCCCTACTTTCTCTGCTGTTCTTTTTCCAGTTTGCACCACCACCTGATCAAAGCACCGTGCCGCCCCTACATTGATGGATTAAAGGCCAGAAGTCCGCATGACCGTCATCATTAAGTTCTTCCATGTGAAGCCTGAAAACCTTGAGGACTGATTGTGAGGTCATTGACGTTAGGTAGAATGCCTAGAGGGGGCTGGGTGGTCTCGTGGCCTCAGAACCCCTGCAGATTTTTATTTTTTTTCTTTTGCTATCTTGGGTTTTTTTTTTTGTTTTTTCTGTCCTCCCTGGCCATCTGACCTTACTTTTATTCAATGTTAATTAGTATTGCCTAATTTTATTTTCTTATATATTTTGTCTTTTTTCTCTTTCTTCATCTTGTAAAGCACTTTGAGCTCCAACAATAGAATGAAAATGTGCTACAGAAATAAATGTTGTTGTTGTGGTATGGATGCTGTTACCAATTGAAATAAATAACAGATCTTTCTGGAACCTTCATCTAGATAGGACTTTTGGGAACCAAAAGCAATTCCCCTATGGTATTGGGGGGCTGTCAAAGGGCAGGGCCTGTTAAAGCCCATTGTGGCACTTCTTGTGCGATTTTGGGCTATATAAACATAAATTGTACTGAATTGTATCGTTCAGAAGAACCACCTTTATTTATAACAGTCCATAGGCACTTCACAAACACATGGAGCCATGTAGCTGCGGTGGTCTGTACAGTGCATTCGGAAAGTATTCACAGCGCATCACTTTTTCCACATTTTGTTATGTTACAGCCTTATTCCAAAATGGATTAAATTCATTTTTTTTCTCAAAATTCTACACACAACACCCCATAATGACAACGTGAAAAAAGTTTACTTGAGGTTTTGCAAATTTATTAAAAATAAAAACATTGAGAAAGCACATGTACATAAGTATTCACAGTCTTTGCCGTGAAGCTCAAAATTGAGCTCAGGTGCATCCTGTTTCCCCTGATCATCCTTGAGATGTTTCTGCAGCTTCATTGGAGTCCACCTGTGGTAAATTCAGTTGACTGGACAAGATTTGGAAAGGCACACACCTGTCTATAGAAGGTCCCACAGTTGACAGTTCATGTCAGAGCACAAACCAAGCATGAAGTCAAAGGAATTATCTGTAGACCTCTGAGACAGGATTGTCTCGAGGCACAAATCTGGGGAAGGTTACAGAAAAATTTCTGCTGCTTTGAAGGTCCCAATGAGCACAGTGGCCTCCATCATCTGTAAGTGGAAGAAGTTCGAAACCACCAGGACTCTTCCTAGAGCTGGCCGGCCATCTAAACTGAGCGATCGGGGGAGAAGGGCCTTAGTCAGGGAGGTGACCAAGAACCCGATGGTCACTCTGTCAGAGCTCCAGAGGTCCTCTGTGGAGAGAGGAGAACCGTCCAGAAGGACAACCATCCCTGCAGCAATCCACCAATCAGGCCTGTATGGTAGAGTGGCCAGACGGAAGCCACTGCTTAGTAAAAGGCACACGGCAGCCCACCTGGAGTTTGCCAAAAGGCACCTGAAGGACTCTCAGACCATGAGAAAGAAAATTCTTTGGTCTGATGAGACAAAGATTGAACTCTTTGGTGTGTGTATGCCAGGCGTCACGTTTGGAGGAAACCTGGCACCATCCCTACAGTGAACCATGGTGGTGGCAGCATCATGCTGTGGGGATGTTTGTCAGCGGCAGGAACTGGGAGACTAGTCAGGATAAAGGGAAAGATGACTGCAGCAATGTACAGAGACATCCTGGATGAAAACCTGCTCCAGAGCGCTCTTGACCTCAGACTGGGGCGACGGTTCATCTTTCAGCAGGACAACGACCCTAAGCACACAGCCAAGATATCAAAGGAGTGGCTTCAGGACAACTCTGTGAATGTCCTTGAGTGGCCCAGCCAGAGCCCAGGCTTGAATCTGATTGAACATCTCTGGAGAGATCTTAAAATGGCTGTGCACCGACGCTTCCCATCCAACCTGATGGAGCTTGAGAGGTGCTGCAAAGAGGAATGGGCGAAACTGGCCAAGGATAGGTGTGCCAAGCTTGTGGCATCATATTCAAAAAGACTTGAGGCTGGAATTGCTGCCAAAGGTGCATCGACAAAGTATTGAGCAAAGGCTGTGAATACTTATGGACATGGGATTTCTCAGTTTTTTTATTTTAATAAATTTGCAAAAACCTCAAGTAAACTTTTTTCACCTTGTCATTATGGGGTGTTGTGTGTAGAATTTTGAGGAAAAAAATGAATTTAATCCATTTTGGAATAAGGCTGTAACATAACAAAATGTGGAAAAAGTGATGTGCTGGGAATACTTTCCGGATGCACTGTATAAGAGTCCAGAGGCACTTCACAAACACATGGAGCCAAGTAGCTGCGGTGGTCTGTATGTGCTTGTGCATGTGTGTCTGTCTGTCTCCACTGTCACAGCGCTCATTACAACGTGAAAATTATTTATTAAGCTCCAGTTACCTTGTGCTACTGAGTTCCTGAATGGATAACAACACTTTTAGCTTTTCATTTCCTCTCATTGTCAAGTCTTTTGTTCCATTTGTTTTGTTCTCTTCCTGAACCGTAGTGGCATACAAAAGTATTCAATCCCCTTGAAAGTCATCGTACTTTTCTTTATGACAAAAGATTTGCACACATATTTGTCCATTCAGTAGTTTATTATGAACTCTTACACTGTAACAATTGTTAAAGACAGCAGGGGTCCTTGTCCGGCCGGGACGCGTCTTCACTGTATGGACCAGGGTAGCAAGCCTGGCCAGGACAGTACTTCCCCCGGAATGCTAGATGGCAGCCCCCCTGGGTTGCAGCGGTGCTTAGGACTCCTGCAGGGCTTCATGGGAGTTGGAGTTTGGTGCAGCCCTGTTGGGATCTGTGGGCGCTGCCAGGTGGCATTGTAGCTGCTGCTGAGCCCTACAGGGTGTGGCGGAAGAGCTGCCAGAATTAGGTCTTCAAGCACCTGGAGCACTTCCCGGTGGGCTATAAAAGGAGCCACCAGCCACTACTCCGGGAGCCAGAGTCGGGAGGAGGAAGATGAAGCTTGCCGGAGAGGAGTGGTGGAGAAAAGTAAAGAGAAGAAGAATTGTGTGGTACTGTGCTTGTGGGACTGTGTTGTGCCTGCGAGGAACGGGGACGGTGTTGCCCACAGGTGAAGAAAAAGAAATAAAAACATGCATTTGTTTTATCAGTGTGCCTGTCTGTGTCAGGTTGAGAGCTGGTATAGCGTCATTGTCACACAATACATTTCCGAAGTCCACATAAACCATTTTCTGTCGATATTTAACTGAAGAAGACGAACTCCAAAGTTAGTGTTTAATAGATTAAGTATTTAAACCTCTGTGCTTTGGAAGTCTCCAGGTTTACACAATACAAAGGTGACAGTCATAAACATAATGAGGTACAACTTGTGAGTCCTGAACATCTCTCTGGATATACTGTAAAAAGCCCCCTTTGTAAGGGCCATAGTCTTTGTTGGACAATGACTACAAAAATGAAGACAAAGGAGCATCCTGCTGATGTGAGAAACAAAGTCACTGAAAAGCACAAGGCAGGAAATGGCGACAAAAAAATCTCGAAGAATTTGAATGTCGCATTCAGAACTGTGGACCCTTCGTCAGAATGTGGAAGGTTCATCACAGCAGCCAGACTCTTACTAGAACAGGCCGTCCCTCCAAACGAAATATCAGAGCAAGACGTCGACTGGTCAGAGAGGTAACTAAAAATCCAACCGTCCCTCTCTGAAGTCTACAATGCTCTTTGACTGACAGTGGAGTGAAGGTGCAGGGGTCCACAACTTCAAAAGCTCTACATAAAAAACAGGCCACTACGGGAGTAATGCCATTCCTTAAGAAGGTCCACCAATAAGCACGTAAGGTAATTGTTACAAAGCATGAGAAAAGACACCCAGTTAAAATGTAGGAGAAGGTCTTATGGTCAGATGAGACCAAAATAAAACTTTTTAGCCAGACTTCAAAGAGGTATCTGTAATAATAATAATAATTCTTTGCATGTATATAGCGCTTTTCTCACTACTCAAAGCGCTCAGCAATTGCAGGTTAAGGGCCTTGCTCAAGGGCCCAACAGAGCAGAGTCCCATTTTTTGGCATTTACGGGATTCGAATCGGCAACCTTCTAATTGCCAGTGCAATCTGTAGAATGAAATGAACACTGCTCAGGCCTAAAGAAACACCATACCTACAATGAAATATGGTGGTGGCAGCATCAGGCTATGATGATGCTTTTCATGTGCTGGGACTAGAAATCTTGTCAGAGTTAAAGGCACAATATCTCAGGAGAACTTGTTGCAGTCTGTTATGAACCAACAGCTCAGGAGAAGATTCATCTTTCAACATGACGATGACCCTCAGAATAAGGCCAAATGGACCCTGGAATGGCTCAAAAGCAGTACGTTGAATGTTTTGGAAGGGCTAAGTCAATGCCGTGATCTTAACCCCATTGAGAATCTATGGCACTATTTCAAAACTGTTGTCCAGAGGTGCCATCCCATTAAAACCTAGAGGGTCTCCATCAATTCAGCCATGAAGAATGGGGAAGAATCACTCCTGGTGTGCAAACCTGGGACAACACGCACCTCAAATAACTGAAGGCTGTTATTGCAGCAGAAGGGTTCTTGACAAAGTGTGAATGTGCAGGGCTTGAATATTTAGACAAACACTAACTTTGTAGAGCTTTTCTTCTTCAGTTAAATATCTACAGAAAATGGTTAATTTGGACTTTGGAAATGTGTTGTTACAGCATAAGAGTTCACATTAAAAGTACACAATGGATAAATACAGTCATATGGAAAAGTTTGGGAACCCCTCTTAATTCTTTGGATTTTTGATTATCATTGGCTGAGCTTTCAAAGTAGCAACTTCCTTTTAATATCTGACATTCCTTATGGACACAGTAGTATTACAGCAGTGACATTAAGTTTATTGGATTAACAGAAAATATGCAATATGCATCATAACAAAATTAGACAGATGCATAAATGTGGGCACCACAACAGAGATATGACATCAATACTTAGTTGAGCCTCCTTTTAGCCTCTAGACACTGTCCTCCTATAGCCTTTGATGAGTGTCTGATTCTGGATGGAGGTATTGTTGACCATTCTTCATACAAAATCTCTCAAGTACAGTTCAATTTGATGGACAGCTTGCTTCAGATCATCCCATAGATTTTCAATGACATTCAAGTCAGTGGACTGTGACGGCCATTCCAGAACATTGTACTTCTCCCGCTGCATGAATGCCTTTGTAGATTTCCAACTGTGTTTTGGGTCATTGTCTTGTTGGAATATCCAACCCCAGCGTAACTTCAACTTTGTGACTGATGCTTGAACATTATCCTGAAGAATTTGTTGATATTGGGTTGAATTAATCCGACCCTCGACTTTAACAAGGGTCCCAGTCCCAGAACTAGCCACACAGCATGATGGAACCTCCAGCAAATTTGACAGTAGGTAGCAGGTGTTTTTCTTGGAATGCAGTGTTCTTCTTCCGCCATGCAAAGCGCTTTTTGTTATGACCAAATAACTCAATTTTTGTCTCATCAGTCCAAAGCACTTTGTTCCAAAATGAATCTGGCTTGTCTAAATAAGCATTGGCATAGAACAAGCGACTCTGTTTGTGGCGTGAGTGCAGAAAGGGCTTCTTTGTCATCACCCTGCCATACAGATGTTCTTTGTGCAAATTGCGCTGAATTGTAGAACGATGTACAGATACACCATCTGCAGCAAGATGTTCTTGCAGGTCATTGGAGGTGATCTGTGGGTTGTCTGTAACCATTCTCACAATCCTGCCCATATGCTGCTCCTGGATTTTTCTTGGCCTGCCAGACCTGCTGAGTTTAACAGCAACTGTGCCTGTGACCTTCCATTTCCTGATTCCATTCCTTACAGTTGAAACTGACAGTTTAAACCTCTGAGATGGCTTTGTGTAGCCTTCCCCTAAACCAGGAGACTCAACAATCTTTGCTTTCAGATCTTTGGAGAGTTGCTTTGTGGATCCCATGCTGTCACTCTTCAGAGGAGAGTCAAAGGGAAGGAAGCACAACTTGCAATTGACCACCTGAAATCCCTTTATATCTCATGACTGGACTCACCTGTCTATGAAGCTCAAGGCTTAATGAGCTCATCAACCAAGTAATCAGCATTGAGCAGTGACAGGCATTCAAATCAGCAAAATGACAAGGGGGACCCACATTTGTGCACAGCCACTTTTCCACATTTGATTTAATTTCATATAACTAAATGCTGCGTCACTAGAAATCTTTGTTCGGAAAACACCGAAGTACTCAGATGTTCCTAGGAAATGAAAGACATACCACTGTTATCTTTTTTGTTGAAAGGAGAGTCAATTATTATGCAGGCTGAGAGGGGTGCCCAAACTTTTTCATATGACTGTATGTGTGCAAATCTTTTGTCATGCAGAAAATTATGAGGACTTTCAAGGGGATTGAATACTTTTGCTCGCCACTGCAGAGGAATTGAGGGCTGGTGTTTTAAGAAGAAGCCCTGTAGGTGTTTGAACGCTGGGTTTCCCCGCTGTCCATTGCACACTTTTTTAACGGGTTGTCCCTAGGCGTGTATTCTCATTTGAAAATCACGTCTAGCCTTGAGAGAATAAAGTTAACAATATTTCTTCTTCCTTTGGCTGCTCCCGTTAGGGGTTGCCAGCAGCAGATCATCATTTTCCATCTTTCCCTGTCCTCGTCATCTTGCTCTGTCACTCCCATCACCTGCATGTCCTCTCTTTTAGGCCTGAAAAAAAAGTATTGGAAAAAGTGAAATGCCCAAATAAAGTTACAGTATCTATCTAAAGATAGAAAAGAAGAAGCATAAAACAACCAAGGTGCTAAAAATCAATAATTAGTAGAGTTTCCACATTACTGTTAAATGCTTGTTTTTATAATACGGAAAAGAAAGAAACAAAACTCAAGGAAAATCCATGGCTCCCTCCCCCAACAGACCGCCTCGGGTTTATTGAAGCCCCCTCGGCATTTGAGCAGCGCGACACCGCCCCCTTGCTTTATTACGCACCGCCTGCGCGGATGCTGCGCTCAATCGCCGAGTGAATCGTCATTGTAAAGTGAGACAGAGACGGCCGAAGGGAGTTGGAGTTTGATTCTTCTCAGAGATTTCAGGATCGCATGTCACAACTGACGTATTCGTCTGGAAGCTAAAATAACTTTCCTACAGATTAAAATCGCCATACAAAAAAAACAAAAAAAAAACGGATTTGTCAAAGATGCTTGCCTCTGCTGCCCTGACGTTACTTTTGCTATGCGTCTCCCTCTCCGAAAGCAAAGATAAAGACTTCTACACGTTTAAGGTTGTGAATATCCGAGGAAAGCTGGTGTCTCTGGAGAAATACAGAGGTTCGGTAAGTTGCTGCTATTAACTGCGCGTGTGCTCTAACTGAGTAGCTACATCGCGAATAGAGGAGATGGGAAGGAGCGCGGCGCGCACTCGCGAACGCCTCTCCGCCAATCCGGCGCGTTTGCCGCCTACGTGGCAGGAGCGCCTCGGAGTTACGCGCACGCGCGCTTTTTAACCGCACCTCCCTCTCCGCAAGTCTCCATGCATGGAATTTGGAAAGCGGTGCGAAGCGCAAATGTGTTTATATGTGCATGTTATTCGAAATGTGTGCGTGCGTTTTTGATTCGATCTCGGACCGGGTCGTTAGTGTCGTGCCCGTTATTTTCTGCAGTTCATAAGTTTTTTTTTTTCTTTTTTTAATGTAAGTGCCATTGCAAAGTTGAGCAGGTCTGCAGTGAATGTGGAAACTGGAATGACTGGATTGCAGTGATTCAATGCATTCGATTGGATGCAAGATAGTAATGGATAAAAAAAATAAAATAGCATTAATAAAAGAAGTACGGAAGCCGAGAGACAATGTGCATTATCATTTTTATTTTTTCATTATTTTCTCGTGATGGTGGGATAATCTTCTCAAACAAATGCAATATTTTTTCATTGTTTTCTTATAAGAACATACACCAGAAATTTGACAAACGAGAGGAGACCATTCAGCCCATCAAGCCCTTTTGTTTAGCTAATAGCTAATGCCCATCAAGGCTTTTTCTGATTTATATTAATGACATTGTTTCTGGTATAGTTAGTAAACAGTAAAATGTGGGCACCATGGTGGCACAGTGGTAATGCTGCTGCCTCACAGTAAAGAAACCTTGGTTTCACATCCCAAGTCCTACCTTTGTGGAGTTTGCGTGTTCTCATCTGGTCTGCCTGGGTTTCCTCTCACAGACATGCAGGTTTGGTGAACCTGTGATCCTACATTGGCCTAAGTGTGTGTGGTTAGATGTGTCTGCCTAGTGGTGGACTGGCACCCTGCCCGGGGTTTGTCCCTGCCTTGAGCCCTGTGCTGGCTGGGATAGGCTCCAGCACACCCACTGTGACCTTGTTCAGGACTAAGTGGGTTAGAAAAAGACTGACTGACTTGTGAAATTCACAAATAACGCTAATATTGGAGGGATGGTAGACAATGAGGAGGCAATAAAAAGAATTCAAAAAGACCTGGGGCCTCATGTATAAACGGTGCGTACACACAGAAATGTTGCGTACGAACGTTTCCACGCTCAAATCGCGATGTATAAAACCTAAACTTGGCGTAAAGCCACACACATTTCCATGGTAACTCATACCTTGGCGTACGCAATTTCTCCGCTCGGTTTTGCAGACTGGCGGCACCCAGCATCAAAGCAGTGCTACTGTTCCTGTGTGGTTACCCTTTCTTTCTTAGATCCACATTCCTGACGCGGCTTTATAAATACACTGAAACTAACTGCATATTGTTTATTAGTGTAATGCATCTGATTGTAATTAACCTGCAGCAATATAATGGTCCAGGGAATAGCCATAGTATTCCAAATACCATAACTGCTTTAGCGTTGTAACTCTCACTGCATCTTCTTCTTCTTTCAGCTGCTCCCGTTAGGGGTTGCCACAGCAGATCATCTTTTTCCATATTACTCTCACTGCACCACTCGGAGTATTTATATCACTGTATCTGAGTGAGGAATCACAGCAGCAGCTGATCGGAAAGAGAATTATCAGTATACAGCATGAAGCAGACGCTGCCTCAGCCACGGCAAAACGCTTCAGAGACTTCCCAGTACGGACTTCGCGGTTTAGAAAAAGTTTTATCCCAAGAACTCTAAACGCACTCAATCAGTCCATCAAGTGCTCCTTGTAGAACTGTTTGTACTTATAAGTACAACTACCTCACTGTAAACTTGCACTACAGTTATAATATTGCACAACCTGCGCCACTTTATAAAGCACGTATTTACATATGATGACGGTATTCATTTTTAAGATGAAATGCAGAAAAATATGTTGATTATATTGTACAGATAAAACTTTAATTATTAACAATACAGATTATTTAAATGAAGTTAAACATGTGAGGACACGGTGCCGCAGCGCTATGCTAGTTCAGAGATTGTTCCTGCATTGCGTTGTATTCTTGTGCTGACGCGACACTAGAAGGATAGATGGATATAATAATTAAACATGTACTATGAAGATATTTCAATGTTCCTTAAAAGTTCTGAAGAATCGGTGTTCTAAGCTTACAGATGGCTTCACGTCTATTACAGAGCTGATTGTGTGGCGATTGGGTATTTGGAGAAAGAAAAGTAAGGACAGGAATTGGAGGTTAGTACGTTTGAAAGAGACAGTACTGCTGTGATAAATTATTTCATTGAAGGTCGCACACGGCGCAGCAAGCCTCTTGCGTGAGATATGAACAATCACTGCGCCACTGTGTTCCCATGTTTAATAACATGCTTTCATTCCTATCATCATGAAAAAGATATCATGTATACATGTCAGTATTTTAATTAATCAGAGAGCTGTAATATCACGAATGTAATGGATTATGTGTCCTGTCGGAAAAAGAGAAAGCCCGTTTAAGAAGCAGGTAGTAATTCACACACAGAGCACAAAGAAGATCAAATACAGAACAAAGCATTTAACGTCCTACTTCAGTTACAATAGGATCTGAGAGACTAGTAAATTAAATGATTTTAAGATGAAGTTTATGATGTTCTACTTTAATGGCAAAATAAACTACGTGATTAAAGTGGAAATTTCGAGATTAAAGTTGACATTTTGTGCTTTTTTCCCACTGTGTGCCTATTTTTTTCTCTGTACCCTAATAAGCTTTCATATGACACTCAGACGGTGGGCTACGACTCGCCTTTTCACGGCTACTTTGATATGTGATTTCTTTTTTATTTTATTTTTTTTATTTTATTTCGGGCACTGTGCGACTTTGTGAACTTGAGCTTTCGAGTTTCTACGACACTATATCACTTGATCAACTTCCTTTTGTTGATTATACCACTGTTTAAACCAACAAATAGTACGTTTTTCCTTTGCCTCCACTTGGTATTCGCTGAAATTCTTATATTTTCTCCTGTGCTTTTCCCATTGTCTTTTCTCAGAAGGCTATTTATATTGATTTGCATATTCAAAGAGGCATAATTCTGGGAGGAGTTGGGGCGGGACAGAAGGCGCGTGCACGTGCGTTACTTTTCACGCTGATCGGGATTTATGTAGTGGAAGAATGTGAAAGTTTGCGTACGTACAGATTCCTGCATCTGGATTTTTCTGTGCGTACGCACAATCCCGCTTTTGTGTTATAGTGTGAGTTCTACACACAGCGTTATACATGAGGCCCCTGGCCAAGCTTCAGAACTTAGAAAATGGAGTTTAATTGCTACACACGGGCAAAAGGAACATCAGTTATAAATATAGCCCCAGTTCCAAAAAATTTGGGATGCTGTGTAAAATATAACTAAAAACAGAATCTCATAAACCCATATTTTATCCACAATAGAAAATAGAAAACATATCAAACATTTAAACTGAGAAAATGTACCATTTTAAGAGAAGAATGAGGTCATTTTGAATTTGATGGCAGCAACACGTCTCAAAAACGTTGGACCAGAGCCACGTTTACCACCGTGTAGCATCCCCTCTCCTTTTAACAGCAGTCCGTAAACATCTGGGAACTGAGGAGACCAGTTACTGGACTTTTGGGAGACGAATGTTAAGGAATGGAGTCGTAGTGGACTGAATGTGATCAACTGCCAGATAGTGTTCAGAAGCCATTAAGGAGACTTAACAGAATGTCAGGTTATATAGCGCCTTGACGTGTGGAGTACAAGTCACAGGAGGTTCTGGTCAACCTTTATAACACACCGGTAAGGCCTCATCTCATCCTCGGTCCTCTGCTTTTCTGTATTTACATGCTTCCCCTTGGCCATATTATCCGTAGCTATGGACTGGGTTATCATTTTTATGTAGATGATACTCAACTCTACTTCAATGTTAAAAGTGGAACTTCATCAGAGCTTTCTTAGCTCACAACCTGCCTCAGTGAAATTAAAACCTGGATGGAGCAGAACTCTTTAAAATTAAATTGCAACAAAACTGAACTCCTGCAAATTAGGACTAAAGTGCAACTTAATAAACTGAGCTCCTTCCCAGTCCATCTTGGCAGTGATCTCATCAGACCTGCCTCTACTGCAAAAAACCTTGGTGTCATTTTTGATTCCTCCACTCACATAAATCACATTAAGAAACTTTCTTACTTTCACCTCCTTAACATATCCCGTGTTCGCTCCTTCCTCTCCTTCTCTAATGCTGAGAAACTTGTCCATGCTTTTATCACATCCCACATCGATTATTGTAATTCCCTACTGGCAGGTGCCCCTTCTAATCTTCTATCACAGCTCCAGCTTATTAAAAACTCAGCTGCAAGAGTCCTTAGGGCTCATTTATACTTGACGCTCAGAATGCGTACGCGCCTGTATCATGGCCGTTCTGAGCGTTCATTTGATGCGTCCTCTGAGCAGGTCTTCAGAAATGAACGCGACGCGTGTGCGAGTTGCAGTACCAGCAAAAAGTCGGGGGGCGCAGTGTGCTAAAAGTTGGAATGTGACGTCAGAGTCTCTGTTTACTATCTGCATGTGACAGAAAGCTGCTTTGCGGATCCTACGAGATCGGTGTGCGCACTTCGATATTTGATAAATGGTTCGATGTGGTGAAGCAAAATGCAGACATACAGATGTATTCGTGGTTCTTTTATATTCAAGCGTTGCATATTCCCGATCGTAATGACACGATACGTTTTAAAATTCTCACATACCGTCTTCTGCGGTCTTTTTTTTTTTTTTTTCTCTAGGGCTTCCTCTGCTCCTGACAGCAGCAAATCACCAGCAATAGATCGCTAAACTGAGAACATTAAAGTATGATATTCCATCTCTCTGCACATTTAGAATCCTTAGATTTATACTTGATATCACTTTCATGATGAAAAGCATTGAAGTATGTATATTACATTTTACAGATAAATCGTTAATTTCATTTAGATAATGAATACTGTTAATAATTACACACATGGGGTGACACGGTGGCGGAGCGTTAGCGCTGCTGTCTTGCAGGGAGTCACGTTGCTGATATTCCCTGCCTGGAGTTTATACGTTTTCCTGCTGGGTTTCCTCTGTGTGCTCCAGTTTCCTTCCAAAGATATGCAGATTTGGGGATTTGGTGCCGCTAAAATGACATTAGTGTATGTGTGTGCTTACGATGAGCCGAGGCATCGTCCAGGGATTGTTTCTCACTCGTGCCCAATGCTTGCTGGAAAGGACACATCCCTGGATTTAATCAATAAACATCCTTTTCAGAGATATTGCGGTAAGGTGTCGTCGGAATTTAACGGGTGTTTCAGGCAATTCACAAAACAACGAAGCCAAACCTGTTCTCACCGTGATAATATCTCGCACTGCCACCTGGCGGATTCCTCCAGATTTATGTAAAGTACGCGTGCAAGTATAAACACTTCAACGCTTGTGCAACAGGAGCGTCCGCTGCAGCATGCGTCGCGTCGCGTGAAGTATAACTCCGGCCTTACTTGAAGCAGCAGCAGCAGCAGCGAGCACATCACACCCATCCTGCTCTGTCTTCACTGGCTCCCTGTGTCATCCATCCATCCATCCATTTTCCAACCTGCTGAATCCGAACACAGGGTCACGGGGGTCTGCTGGAGCCAATCCCAGCCAACACAGGGCACAAGGCAGGAAACAATCCTGGGCAGGGTGCCAACCCACCGCAGGACACACACAAACACACCCACATACCAAGCACACACTAGGGCCAATTTAGAATCACCAATCCAATCCACCTGCATGTCTTTGGACTGTGGGAGGAAATCCCTGTGTCATACAGAATCGAATATAAAATCCTACTAATAACCTACAAATACTTAAACGACTTGCGCCAAACTACATCAGTGACCTTCTCCATCACTATGTGCCTGTCCGCACACTAAGGTCCTCTGATTCTGGCAATCTTGTTGTGGCCCACACTAATCTACACTCCATGGGTGACAAGGCCTTCAGCTGTATAGCGCCCAGACCCTGGAATGACCTACCAAAATTAATCAGGTCAGCTGACTCCATGAATTCTTTTAAAAAACAACTCAAAACTCATCTGTTCAGGAAGGCTTTTAGCTCAACTTGACTTTATTACCCTTCTCTCAGTTTACTTCTCTGTCAAGATGCTCATGTAATCTGTATGTGTGTGCAGACCATCAATTATGTTGTCTGTTATGGTTTTTCTCTGAATTTACTGTCTTAATCTTCTTTATTTATTTTTCTGGTTTGTACAATGCTATATACTGTATACCCTGCCATTCTTTATTATATTCTGTAAGTGCCTTGAGCATGGGAAAGGCACTATATAAATAAAATGCATTATTATTATCTGGAGTTCTGTGTGCGGTTTTGGTCTCCAGGGTACAAAAAGGACATAGCAGCACAAGAAAAGGTCCAGAGAAGAGCGACGAGGCTGATTCAGGGGCTACAGGGGATGAGTGATGAGGAAAGACAGAAAGAGCTGAGATTAACGCTTGCACTAAGTTTAGTTCTTATTTGGTCTAAATACTCAATGGGAGGTCTGAAAATCAAAAGTCCACCTTATGAGAAGGATTTAGGAGTCGTGGTGGACTCAACACTATCACCTGCCAGACAGTTTTCAGAAGTCATTAAGGAGACTAACAGAATGTCAGGTTATATAGCGCCTTGATGTGTGGAGTACAAGTCACAGGAGGTTCTGCTTAAGCTTTATAACACACTGGTGAGGCCTCATCTGGAGTTCTGTGTGCAGTTTGGGTCTCCAGGCTACAAAAAGGACATAGCAGCACTAGAAAAGGTCCAGAGAAGAGCGACTAGGCTGATTCAGGGGCTACAGGGGATGAGTGATGAGGAAAGACAGAAAGAGCTGAGCCTTTACAGGAGTTGAAGAGGAGACCTGACTGAAGTGTTTAAAATTATGAAGGGAATTAGTGCAGTGGATCGAGACGGTGACTTTAAAATGAATTCATCAAGAGCACGGGGACACAGTTAGAAACTTGTTAAAGGGAAATTTCACACAAACATTAGGAAGTTTTTCTTTACACAAAGAATGATAGACACTTGGAATAAGCAACCAAGTAGTGTGGTAGACAGTAAGACGTTGGGGACTTTCAAAACTCATCTTGATGTTATTTTGGAGGCATTAGGTGGTTAGAACTAACAAGCTTTGTTGGACTGATTGGTCTGTTTTTGTCTAGATTATCCTAACGTTGTAACGTTTAATGACTGGTTTCATTCTCATTACGCAGCCTAACAGTTAATGAGTCATCAGCAGCTTTTAAGATGAACCTATTTTCAATTTGACAGCAGCAGCCATTACTTTTGAGCAGTGTTTCTTAACCTATGGGCCTTTGAGTTGCAGATATGTCTTTGATGGGTGACCATATAATCGTGTGGGAAAATTAACAAAGTTTATCCAAGAGCAAATGCTGTACTGAGTGATACACCGCCCGCTCTTTAGCACGCTGTTTACAGCAGTGCAGCATGTGAAACGATACCGTTGACGCACCAATCATGGAAAGCTTTCATTTCTGTGGCACCAAAATATAATAAGTAGTCCATCTCTGGAAGCATGGTGGCACGGTGGCTCACAGTATGGAGACCAGGGTTCCTGTCCCGGGTCCTCCCTGTATGAAGTTTGCATGTTCTCCACCGTCTCTGCGTTGGTTTCCTCCAAGTGCTCCAGTTTCCCCCTATAATCCAAAGACATGCAGGTTAAGTGGATTGGTGCTACTAAATTGGACCGTTTGTGTGTTCACCCTGCGATGACCTGGCACCCTGTCCAGGGTTTGTTCCTGTCTTGCACCCTATGCTGGCTGGGATAGGCTCCGGCACCTTAGGCGACCCTGTTCAGTACAAAAAGGGTTTAGAAAATGACTGACCTTCCATCTCCATAAATTACCCTCCATGGCCTCCTAATCATCCCCCCATCTCTAACTGGGGGGTCAATACAGGGTGAGCCAAAATAAAGTGCCACATTTCTCAAGGTCATTGCGCAAGGTAGTGGTGGGGGGGGGGGGCCTTTGATCAGCGATCCCTTGTAGTTTTCATTTGCCAACATGCCTTGGTCCGGAGTGTACTGTTGCTTTCTCTGTCGAAGCGTTCTTCAAAAACAACATGTCCACGGGTCTTCTGAACCCACTTCGGCATTCCTCCTAACGGTGACGTTCCAAAACGGAAAACAGTTCTTCAGTGGGTGGCTAAATTTAGACAGACGGGTACAACATCGAACAGAAAATCTCCAGGCCGTCCTCAGACTGTACGAACACCTGAAAACATCCAAGCTGTACGGGCATCCATTTTGCCATCTCCTAGACGTTCAGCGCACTTCTGCCTTAGGCATTCCCAACACGTCTTCGAGGAGGATTCTGCATGAGGGCCTTCATTTCCTTCCACACAGAATGATGGCAGCGCAGGAACTCACTGAGAGAGACAGGGAGAGCCGTAGAGAGTTCATTTTGCAAACCATTCAGCGAGATGCCATCATCATGTGCAGCGATGAGGCACATTTCCATTTGAATGGTTCCTTAAAGAAGCAAAACCTTCGCTGTTGGGCTGAAACCAACCCTTGTGATCTTTCTCAGTGAACCCTGCGCAGTCAGCGTGTTACAGTTTGGTGTGTCGTTGCAGAATTTGGCATTGTAGGCCCTTACTTTTTTGAGGAGGATGGAGGAACGGTCACCATGACTTCAGAACATTACATTGAAATGCTGGAGAACCTTTTGTGGTCCCAACTGGAAGAAATGGATGTGGTGGATGTCTGGTGTGAACAGGATGGAGCAACACCTCATACAGCATGGAGATTCATGCAAGTTTTGCAGGAGATGTTTCCGGGAAAGCTGATCTCCCTGTGCAGCGATGTCGGGTGGTCTTCACATGCACCTGATCTCACTCTGTGCCATTTCTTCTTGTGGGGCTCTCTCAAGCCAAAGTTATACACACACCGACCTTAACACCTTGAAACCCTCGAGGACACTATTTGCCTAAATGTCACCGCTATTCTCCTTGAAATGGCTGAACGAGTCATGTGAGTGTTCAGAAATCGTCTCAAAGAGTGTATCGTTAATGATGGCCACCACCTTGAAGACATCATTTTTAAAACACAGTGGAAAAAAATCTATTTTGTATACCGTCTTGTGTCGTAATGACATTTATTTTATCTATTGTGGCGGGCAGCTGGGGGCTGTGCCCAGCCGGGATGCCAAGAAGAACTGGAAGAGGGACTATGCCTCCTCCGGACCACGAGAGGGCAGCTGCCCTGGTTTGTGTGGGGGCCACGGGAACTGAGCATGGGAGCTACAACCCTATAAGGGCCCGTGGCCACCGCCAGGGGGTGCCCTGAAGACCCTGAATCCCTGGACGTCAGCACTTCCACTAAACCCGGAGGTGCTGGCGGAAGCATTACCAGGGGACACCCAGAATGCTTCCGGGTGCTCATGAGCCACTTCCGCCACACCAGGAAGTGCCGCAGGAAGCTCATGAAGGGGCACCTGGAGCAGGTCCGGGTGGACATAAAAGAGACCGTCTCCCTCCATTCGTCAGCTGGAGTCGGGTGGAAGAGGATGAAGCTCAGAGGAGAGGAGTAGAGGCGGTGAAGAAAGGACAGGATTGTTGAGAGGCCTGGACTGACGGTGCTTGGTGCAGGGGCACTGGGTTGTGTGTGGGACTGAATACTTAATAAATGTGTGGTGGTGTTTGAACATTGGTGTCTGCCCATCTGTGTTGAGGCTGGCTTCCACACTATTTATAATGGAAAACAAGTACAAGAATGGAGGAGAGAGGAGAAAATGACAGACGAGCTTGTGAGGCGAAGGGATGGTGGTGCTGGTGTTGGCTCCAGGGTTTGTCGATTTTTGGGGTTTTATGAGGGGTGAGTCAATAGAGTGAAGGTATCCATCCATCCATTTTCCGACACACTGAAACCGAACACAGGGTCACGGGGGTCTGCTGGAGCCAATCCCAGCCAACCCAGGGCACAAGGCAGGAACCAATCCCGGGCAGGGCGCCAACCCAACGCAGGACACACACACACCAAGCACACACTACGGCCAATTTAGAATTGCCAATCCACCTAACCTCCATGTCTTTGGACTGTGGGAGGAAACCGGAGCCCCTGGAGGAAACCCACACAGACACGGGGAGAACATGCAAACTCCATGCAGGGAGGACCCGGGAAGCGAACCCCGGCCCCTTACTGCGAGGCAGCAGTGCTACCACTGCGCCACCATGCCGCCCGAGTGAAGGTATACAGTGCATCCGGAAAGTATTCACAGCGCATCACTTTTTCCACATTTTGTTATGTTACAGACTTTTTCCAAAATGGATTAAATTCATTTTTTTCTCAGAATTCTACACACAACACCCCATAATGACAACATGAAAAAAGTTTACTTGAGGTTTTTGCAAATTTATTAAAAATAAAAAAACTGAGAAATCCCATGTACATAAGTATTCACAGCCTTTGCTCAATACTTTGTTGATGCACCTTTGGCACCAATTCCAGCCTCAAGTCTTTTTGAATATGATGCCACAAGCTTGGCACACCTATCCTTGGCCAGTTTGGCCCATTCCTCTTTGCAGCACCTCTCAAGCTCCATCAGGTTGGATGGGAAGCGTTGGTGCACAGCCATTTTAAGATCTCTCCAGAGATGTTCAATCGGATTCAAGTCTGGGCTCTGGCTGGGCCACTCAAGGACATTCACAGAGTTGTCCTGAAGCCACTCCTTTGATATCTTGGCTGTGTGCTTAGGGTCGTTGTCCTGCTGAAAGATGAACCGTCACCCCAGTCTGAGGTCAAGAGCGCTCTGGAGCAGGTTTTCATCCAGGATGTCTCTGTACATTGCTGCAGTCATCTTTCCCTTTATCCTGACTAGTCTCCCAGTCCCTGCTATTTAAAAACATCCCCACAGCATGATGCTGCCACCACCATGCTTCACTGTAGGGATGGTATTGGCCTGGTGATGAGCGGTGCCTGGTTTCCTCCAAACGTGACGCCTGGCATTCACTCCAAAGAGTTCAATCTTTGTCTCATCAGACCAGAGAATTTTCTTTCTCATGGTCTGAGAGTCCTTCAGGTGCCTTTTGGCAAACTCCAGGTGGGCTGCCATGTGCCTTTTACTAAGGAGTGGCTTCCATCTGGCCACTCTACCATACAGGCCTAATTGGTGGATTGCTGCACAGATGGTTGTCCTTCTGGAAGGTTCTCCTCTCTCCACAGAGGACCTCTGGAGCTCTGACAGAGTGACCATCAGGTTCTTGGTCACCTCCCTGACTAAGGCCCTTCTCCCCCGATCACTCAGTTTAGATGGCAGCTCTAGGAAGAGTCCTGGTGGTTTCGAACTTCTTCCACTTATGGATGATGGCGGCCACTGTGCTCATTGGGACCTTCAAAGTAGCAGAAATTTTTCTGTAACCTTCCCCAGATTTGTGCCACGAGACAATCCTGTCTCGGAGGTCTACAGACAATTCCTTTGACTTCATGCTTGGTTTGTGCTCTGACATGAACTGTCAACTGTGGGACCTTCTATAGACAGGTGTGTGCCTTTCCAAATCATGTCCAGTCAACTGAATTTACCACAGGTGGACTCCAATGAAGCTGCTGAAACATCTTAAGGATGATCGGGGGAAACAGAATGCACCGGAGCTCAATTTTGAGCTTCATGGCAAAGGCTCTGAATACTTATGTACATGTGCTTTCTCAATTTTTTTATCTATAATAATAAAAGGCAAAGCCCTCACTGACTGACTGACTCACTCACTCACTGACTGACTGACTCACTCATCACTAATTCTCCAACTTCCCGTGTAGGTGGAAGGCTGAAATTTGGCAGGCTCATTCCTTACAGCTTACTTACAAAAGTTAGGCAGTTTTCATTTCAAAATTATACGCGTAATGGTCATAACTGGAACCTCTTTTTTGTCCATATACTGTAATGGTAGGCAGCAAGATGGCCGTAGGAGACTGAGTTGCGTGTCGCGTCATCACGCCTCCCACGTAATCACGTGAACTGACTGTGAACTCAGTACGTAGAAAAGAAGGAGGAGCCCCAAAGAGCGCAGAAGAAAACATTCATTACACAATTGACAAGGCAGCGAAACAATAAGAAGCGAGTGAGTGACGCATACAAGCATCTTCATAAGACACGAGGTATAAAAAAGCACGGTGTAAACCGTAAGTGTAAATTAATTTTATAGAAACGCTCCCGCTGCCGTTTGCAATACCATATTCGCGAGATACAAGTTTAATGAGAAGACACGAGGTATAAAAAAGCACGGTGTAAACCGTAACCTTAACTTTATAGAAACGCTCCCGCTGCCGTTTGCAATGCCATATTCGCGAGATACAAGTTTAATGAGAAGACACGACGTATAAAAAAGCACGGTGTAAACCGTAACCTTAACTTTATAGAAACGCTCCCGCTGCCGTTTGCAATGCCATATTCGCGAGATACAAGTTTAATGAGAAGACACGACGTATAAAAAAGCACGGTGTAAACCGTAACCTTAACTTTATAGAAACGCTCCCGCTGCCGTTTGCAATGCCATATTCGCGAGATACAAGTTTAATGAGAAGACACGAGGTATAAACGAGAGTTTGCATCACTTTGTAACAGAGTTAAAATTGCTGTAGCGAGAAACTTTTAACTGCCGGGTCTTAGCTAACATTAAATAAACCCGTGGACATCGCAACATCACACAAGACAATGGCTCACGTGAAGTGACTGAACGCAGCAGGAGTGATCACTTCCATGAATCAAACCTCTTCAAAAAACACATTACACAATTGATAAGGTAGGAAAAGAATATGAAACAAGGCACGGTATAAACCGTAACTTTAAGTTTATACAAACGCTGCCGTTTGCAATACCATATTCGCCCCTGCGAAGCGCGGTGATTTTGCTATATATATTAAACTATTTCAACCATTGTATGATCTGCTTCTCGCAACTGAAAGAGGGCACCGTGGCAGAAGTTAGCCGACTTGCTCACCAACCACAAGCGTTACCTGGTAGGTAACCACCCATACAATCAGATTGTGAATCAGACTACGAATGCCTGCAATGTAATTACCCCGATCTACATGCTGTCAAATGAACGAACCTCACGCCGTGGCACAACGTTAGGGGCTTCGCCTCTACGTCCGAGGATCGATTCCCGTAAGGGAGTGCAGTGACTGTGTACTCCTGATGAGCCCACAATTACGGCGAAACACGTGTCGCATACTATGCATCTTCAAAGCACGGTGTAAACAGTAAGTTTAAATTGAGTTTATAGAAACGCTCCCGCTGCCGTTTGCAATACCATATTAGATGACTTTGTAACACAGTTAAAATTGCTGGAGCGATACATTTTTAACTGCCGGGTCATGTCGCGTGTTCTTGGGTAGGTACACCAAAAAATGTATACATTTATGCATGTAATGGGCAAACAAAACATGTACTATACCCGAAAGCAGTACAGTAGTACTCAATGTATCTTTACTTCTTAAATGTTAATGTTTTACTGTTTAATAATTTATACGATTCTTATATGTTATTCAGATTCTTTTATCAAAATACCAGTAACAGCGCACTCCACGATAACGTGGAGTGAATATACTTGACATGACCATTCATAGTATTTATCCTCTTTCTCTGTACGTTTACCATTCGTTTGCTCAGAGGTTGATGCGCTTGCTGCTTAATGAGCAGCTCTTCACCCTAGCGTCCCGCTGCTTCTCTTCTTTCGTCGGCATCTTTTCCCGTTAAAACTCATTTTTTTTAAAACTTAGTATGTTTTCTTTAATTTTTCAGTTAAGCTGGCACTTAAGTCTTCAATCTGCCTCAAGACTGATTAGCGAAGGTGGTAGACAATGAAAACGTCAGCCGTACGCATCCGCCACGCACGCACTGGTGCGCGCATCTGTGAGTTGATTCTACAATAAAATAAAATAAAGATAAAAAGAGTAATAACTTGCAGCACCGCTATTCAATTACACTTGCCTAACGCCTCTCCTAAGAGGAAATACTGTGGGATCTGGGCATCCGTCAAAGCAGCAATCACAAGCCCGATTAGAAAGCGGCAAGCTGTGATTTGTCCTCTCCCTCCAATGTAACAATCACAGCCCGTGTTGCAACGCACTATGTATGTATATGTATATATGTGTATGTGTGTGTATATGTATGTGTGTATATATATATATATATATATATGTGTTCATATGTGTGGGAAAGCGAATAGTAGACGTGACGTACTATCTGTGTACCAAATTTCAAGTCAATAGGTGAAACGGTTTGCGAGCTACAGCTGATTTAAAATCCTGGACAGACAAACGAATAGCCACGGTAGTGTTTTATAGAAGAACATTTTAATGTTTAATAATTTATATTTATATGCAATGTGCTTCTTATATATTACTTCATATTCTCAAATGATAATGATGTTAATGTTGTTTATATTGATTTCTATGTTATTGTAAGTGCTCTTTATTTGTGGAAAAATAAATTTGGCAATTAAACTTATTTTATACATACATTTTATTTTTTTCTCTTGCACTCAGTCAGCGAATCCACTGGCTAATCAGCTATATATATATATATATATAGATAGATAGATAGATATATGTGTATGTATATATATATATATATATATATATATATAGATATAGATAGATAGATAGATATATGTGTATGTATGTAGATATACAAATATGTATATATATGTATATATGTTTATATATATATGTAGATATACAAATATGTATATGTATATATATGTATATATGTGTATATATATGTAGATATACAAATATGTATATGTATATATATGTATATGTGTCTGCATGTGTGTGTATATATATATATATATATATATATACATATATATATGTATGTGTATATATATGTTGATATATGTATATATATGTGGATGTGTATATGTATATATTTATGTATATACAGTATGTTTATGTATATATATGTTTACATAACCTCTTTAACACAGTACTTCTCCACTGCGAAGCGCGGGTATTTTGCTAGTTTTTAATAAATCTGCAAAGTAAACTTTTTTCACGTTGTCATTATGGGGTGTTGTGTGTAGAATTCTGAGGAAAAAAATGAATTTAATCCAATTTGGAATAAGGCTGTAACATAACAAAATGTGGAAAAAGTGATGCGCTGTGAATACTTTCCAGATGCACTGTATATAGTGTAATGTCAGTATTTTATTAAATTAGACAAATTTTATAAATCTCATGGAGAATTTCAGATGTATACAGCAGCAGAAACATAGAAAACAAGAGTACACATTCACAGGACAAATAATACAGCCAATCAATTGATCAATCAATAAATAACTTAATTGATCAATTAAAATAAACTTAATGAGTACATCGGGTGGAAGCACTAAATTGCCTGATAGCAGTGGAAAGAAAAGAGCCCCAGAGATGCTTCTTAGCACACCATGGTGGAATGAGCCTGTGGCAAAAAGTGTTCCCAGACAGCACCTCCTGGAGGAGATTAGGGGGGATTTTTCATGATGGCATCCAATTTTGCCTCCCCATCCTCTTTTCCATAACTGCTTCCAGTGTGCCCAGGGTTGGCTCTGTGATGGCGCAGGCTATCCTGAGAAGTTTGTTCAGGCATTGTGCTTCTTTTGTGCTCCGGTTGCTTCCCCAGGAGAACACAGTGTAGAACACCACACTGGCGACTATGGACTGGTAGAACATTTCCAACACATCAAAAGATCTGAGTGTCCTTAGAAAGTGCAGTCTGCTCTGGCTCTTCTTGTGTTGTCAGACCAGTCCAGTTTGCTGTTTATGTGGACCTCCGGGTACTCTTCCTCCTCCTCCCCCTGGATGGTGACTGGTCTCAGAGGCTCCTTGGCATGTTGGAACTCCACCACCAGATCTTTTGTCTTGCTAATGTGGACTTACAGGTGGTTGCCCCTGAACCACAAGATAAAGACCTCCAAAACCTTCCTGCACTCTGACTCGTCTCCATTATCCATATAGCCTGTGATGGAGATGTCATCTGAAAATTTCTGCAGATGGCACATGCTGGTGTTGTGCTGGAAACCTGTTGTGTGGAGGGGTGAACAGGAAGGGAGACAGGACAGTTCCCTGAGGTGTTCCAGTGTTAGGCACCACCATTTCTGACACACAGTCCTTCAGCCTTAAAAACTGCTGTCTGTTGGTTAGGTAGTCCATGAATGTATGCTAAATGAAGTTTCAGTTTGGTGGTTTTTAGGTGGGGAGACCTGAAGGGGCCAGGTCAATTGCCCTCACTGGACATCTTGCAGTGGCATGCAAAAGTATTTGATCCCCTTGAAAGTGTTCATAATTTTCTGCATAACAAAAGACTTACACATGCATTTATCCATTCAGTGTTTTGAATGTGAACTCTTATGCTGTAATTAGCTGTGTAAGCCCATGCTGTAAAAAGCCCGGGGTCCGAGAATCTATAGAAATCATCAGAAGAAAATTGAAATGTTTGAGACGTCAGTTAATTGAAAGGAACTACATACTCTGGACGTCTCTCTCCTAGGAAGTTTCGCTTTGTCGATGTGTTTGCCTTGCTTCTATATTAGCAGTTAAGCGAGTGACTCTTTCTTTGGAGGTTTTGTTTTGCTGACATGCTCGCATCACTTGTGCATCAGTGACTAAGCGACTTTGTCTTTCTTCAGAAGTTTCGTTTTGTCGATGTGTTTGCCTCACTTCTATATTAGCGGCTAAGCGAGTGATTCTTTCTTTGGAGATTTCATTTTGACGACGTGCTGGCCTCACTTATGCATTAGCGGCTAAGTGACTTTGTCTTTCTTCGGAGGTTTTGTTTTGCCGACGTGTTCGCCTTACTTCTGTATTAGCGGCTAAACGACTTTGTCTTTCTTCAGAAGTTTCTTTTTGTCGATGTGTTTGCCTCGCTTCTGTATCAGCGGCTAAGCGAGTTTGTCTTTCTTCAGAAGTTTCGTTTTGGCGATGTGTTTGCCTCGCTTCTGTATTAGCGGCTAAGCGAGTTTGTCTTTCTTCAGAAGTTTAGTTTTGGCGATGTGTTTGCCTCGCTTCTGTATTAGCGGTTAAGTGAGTGACTCTTTCTTTGGAGGTTTCATTTTGTCGATGTGTTTGCCTCGCTTCTGTATTAGCGGCTAAGTGACTTTGTCTTTCTTCGGAGGTTTTGTTTTGCCGACATGTTCGGCTCACTTCTGTATTAGCGGCTAAGCAAGTGACGCTTTCTTTGGAGGTTTCATTTTGCTGACATACTCGCATCACTTGTGTATTAACAGCTAAGCGACTTTGTCTTTCTTCAGAAGTTTCGTTTTGTCGTTGTGTTTGCCTCGCTGTTTATTAGCGGCTAAGCGAGTGACTCTTTCTTTGGAGGTTTCGTTTTGCTGACATGCTCGCATTGCTTGTGTATTAGCAGCTAAGCGAATGACGGTTTCTTCAGAAGTTTCATTTTGTTGATGTGTTCGCCTCACTTCTGTGTTAGCGGCTAAGCGACTTTGTCTTTCTTCAGAGGCTTTGTTTGGCCGACGTGCTGGCCTCGCTTGAGTTTCCTCGGAGGTGGAGCCCTTATCCCGACTCCACCTCTCACTTCTGGACCGGACAGACAGGCAGACACACTTCCACGCGTAGACGTTTATATATAAGACAATACATTTCCTAAGTCCAAATGATCCATTGTCTGTAAGACAATAATTTCAATGCACCTATTTTTGGTAAAATTAAGAAGGCAAGTTTACAGTGGGATATTCTAGTCATGGGGGACTTTAACCACCCGAATATTAATTGGGATAACTTTGCAAATGTTTTTAGAAGTATTCAGTGACTTTTTTTGTAACGTCTGTATGTTAAAGCACCAACACGGGGTGAAGTCTGTCCAGATTTAGTATTTTAGTAACAGGATAGAACTGAGGGTGTAGAGGTGATTGGACCACTAGAGTCATGTGACTATAATAAAACACAGTTCTCAGTGTTTTGTAAGAGTGCAGATACAAAGACTCAAACTGTTAAGTTTAACTTTGGTAGAGCAAATTGTGAGCAGATCCCCAGACTGGGATGAGCTTTTAAGTATGGAGACAGTCGAGGAGCAGTGGGACAGGTTTAAAAGCATTTAGCATGTAATGCAGGACAGGTACAGACCTAAATTTGGAATTAGTGGGAAATTAAAAAAAAACTCCACAATGGGTTAATAAAGAGTTAAAAAGAAGCTGCAAAAGAAAAAACAGACGGGTAAGGCATATGAGAGGAATACCTGCAAAGTGAACCGTAGAGTGTTTTAAGAAAATGAAGGCAAACATTAAGAAGGATATTAGGGAGGTTAAAAGACAGTCAGATAGGAATAGAGCAGATAAGGAGAAAGACGACCCTAAGAGATTCTTTCAGTGTTTTAGTAGTAAAAGAACAGTCAGGGAGGAGGTGAAGTGCATCAGGAATAGTAAAGGGGAACTAAAAAAGACACACAGTGAAATAGGAGATGCTTTCAACTTGCATGTGAGGAAGTGGATAACCTCCCAGTGGTAACAGGGGCTACTAAGGAAGTACTGAAGGATTTTGAAATTTTAGATGGAGAAGAGCTGCTGAGATTAAACTGGCTGAAATCAAACAAATCACCAGGGCCAGATAATACAGAGTGATTCAAAAAGATTCATCCGATTTCAAAATGATTTATTTCATTTGTAAATCATTACAGAACAATGCAGTAAATTATAAGTGGTTTAGGGGAGCATAAAGTTTATTATGTAATTTAATTTACACAGTCCAAAGACATGCAGGTTAGGTGCATTGGCAATCCTAAATTGTCACTAGTGTGTGTGTGTTTGTGTGTGCACCCTGCGGTGGGCTGGCGCCCTGCCCGGGGTTTGTTTCCTGCCTTGCGCCCTGTGTTGGCTGGGATTGGCTCCAGCAGACCCCTGTGACCCTCTAGTTAGGATATAGCGGGTTGGATAATGGATGGATGGAATTTTACAAGTGCTCAATATGACCTCCTCCAGTTGTACAGGAAACATCAATGTGATAGTCAAATTCATCCCATACTCGATTGAGCATGTCATTTTGCACAAGATTGCTTTCTGCTCAGGGATCGCCATCTCCTCACACACTGAAGGGAGCCATCTTCTGGTGACAGTCAGAAACTCTGACCCCCTTTTCCAATTGGTTTGTGATTGGTTCCTAGGCACCTCACGGTTGTAAAAATATGGCACTTTGAAATCAGATGAATCTTTCTGAATCTCCCTGTATATACCCTCGAGTTCTTAAGGAGGCCAGAGAGTGCAGATATAAACCCTTGACACATATTTTTAGGAAGTCACTGTGCACTGGAGAGATTCCGAAGGACTGGAAAATGGCAAATATCATCCCATTATATAAAAAGGGTGACAGGGCAGATCCAAGCAACTATAGGCCAGTAAGCTTAATGAGCATCACTGGAAAATTAATGGAAGGAATTATTAAGGATAAGATTGAGCAACACCTGGCAAGGACAGGAGTTATTAGGAACAGTCAGCGTGGGGTCAGAAGAGGGAGGCCGTATTTTACTAGCAGACTGGAATTCTATGAGGAAGAAACAAAAGGATACGATCAAAGTGGAGCAGATGATATGATTTATCTGGACTTTCAGAAAGCATTTCATAAGGTGCCACATGAGAGTGTGGGCATCAAATTAAAAGAAGTGGCAGTTCAGGGTGTGGGGTGTAGAAGGGTGCAGAATTGGCTCAGACACAGGAAGCAGAGGGAAATGGTGTGGGGAACCTCATCAGAACTGGCCGATTTTAAGAGTGGTGACCAGCAGGGGGCCGTGCTATAACTGCTGCTCTTTTTAATGTAAGGAAATGATTTGGATAGGAATTTAAATAACAACTGCGGTGGGTTGGCACCCTGCCTGGGATTGGTTCCTGCCTTGTGTCCTGTGTTGGCTGGGATTGGCTCCAGCAGACCCCCATGACCCTGTGTTCGGATTCAGCAGGATGGAAAATGGATGGATATAAATAACAAACTGGTTAAGTTGCAGATGATCAAGAATCCATTGAATCATCACAGAGGAACTTGGACAGCAGACAGGCTTATGCAGGTTTGTGGCAGGTAAAATTTAATGTCAGTAAATGTAAAAAACTACATATAGGAAGTAAAATTGTAAGGTTTGAATACGCAATGGAAAGTTCACCTTATGAGAAAGATTTTGGAGTCATAGTGGACTCAACACCATCAACTTCCAGACAGTGTTCAGAAGCCATTAAGAAGGCTAACAGAATGTCAGGTTATATAGCGCCTTGATGTGTGGAGTACAAGTCACAGGAGTTTCTGCTCAGCTTTCCGGAGTCCAATTCCTTGTATGTGTACATATACTTGGCCAATAAAGCTGATTCTGATTCTGATTCTGATTCTGATTCTGATTCTGGTGAGGCCTCATCTGGAGTCCTGTGTGGAGTTTTGGTCTACAGGCTACAAAAAGAACATAACAGCACTAGAGAAGGTCCAGAGAAGAGCGACTGGGCTGATTCAGGGGCTACAAGGGATGAGTGATGAGGAAAGACTGAAAGAGCTGAGACTAACACTTGCAATAAGTTTAGGTCTTGTTAGGTCTGAATACATAATGGCAGGTCTGAAAATCAAAAGACCATCTTATGAGAAGGATTTAGGAGTCGTAGTGGACTTGACACTAACAACTGCCAGACAGAGTTCAGCAGCCATTAAGAAGGCTAACAAAATGTCAGGTTATATAGCGCCTTGATGTGTGGAGTACAAGTCACAGGAGGTTCTGCGCAAGCTTTATAACACACTGGTGAGGCCTCATCTGGAGTCTTGTGTGCAGTTTCGGTCTCCAGGCTACAAAAAGAACATAGCAGCACTGGAATAAGTCCAGAGAAGAGCGACTAGGCTGAGTCCAGGGCTACAAGGGATGAAATTTAATTTCAGTAAATGTAAAGTATTACACATAGGAAGTAAAAATGTGAGGTTTGAAAATCAAGAGTCCACCTTATGAGAAGGATTGAGGAGTTCAGCAGCCATTAAGAAAGCTAACAAAATGTCAGGTTATATAGCACCTTGATGTGTGGTGTACGAGTCACAGGAGGTTCTGCTCAAGCTTTATAACACACTGGTGAGGCCACATCTGGAGTCCTGTGTGCAGTTTTGGTCTCCAGGCTACAAAAAGGACATAGCAGCACAAGAAAAGGTCCAGAGAAGAGCGACAAGGCTGATTCAGGGGCTACAGGGGATGAGTGATGAGGAAAGATTAAAAGAGCTGAGCCTTTACAGGAGATGAAGAGGAGACCTGAGTGAAGAGTTTAAAATTATGAAGGGAATTAGTGCAGTGGATCGAGACGGTGACTTTAAAATGAGTTCATCAAGAACACGTGGGACACAGTTGGAAACTTGTGAAAGGGAAATTTCACACAAACATTAGGAAGTTTTTCTTTACCCAGAAAACCACAGACACTTGGAATAAGAGATCAAGTTGTGTGGTAGACAGTAGGACTTTAGGGACCCTCAAAAGTCACCGTGATGTAATTTGGGAAGAATTAAGTGGATTGGAATGGCCAGCTTTGTCGGGCTGAATGGCCTGTTCTATGTCTAGATTGTTTAGATATTCTAAATAATCCTTCCGGGATGCCAGCATACCTATTTCTCTCCATCTCCTGGCTATGGCAGAGACCACCTTGCCTCTCCGGTGGGCCGGCCTCTCAGCCAGGTAAAGGAATATTGAACCAGCCTGACCTTTCGGTTCCTGCCTGCTATCCATCCATCCATTTCCCAACCCGCTGAATCCGAACACAGGGTCACGGGGGTCTGCTGGAGCCAATCCCAGCCAACACAGGGCACAAGGCAGGAACCAATGCCGGGCAGGGTGCCAACCCACCGCAGGACACACACAAACACACCCAAGCACACACTATGGCCAATTTAGAATCGCCAATCCACCTAACCTGCATGTCTTTGGATTGCGGGAGGAAACCCACGCAGACACGGGGAGAACATGCAAACTCCACGAAGGGAGGACCTGGGAAGCGAACCCAGGTCTCCTAACTGCGAGGCAGCAGCGCTACCCACTGCGCCACCGAGCCGCCCTTCCTGCTATCCATTACACAGAATTGTAAGAAACAAAGTGTACAAAAATGAAAAGAACTGCTTTAGTGACAATATAGTATATGAAGTGACCATGTCATGGAAATAGGAGCAATGGAGTCATTACAGAAGAATCAAATTATACAACTAAAAAGTGTAACAGCTGTGTAAGCAGCCCCATTGCAGTTTTAAGGAATTCTTCTTTAGCTACGCCATCTGAGAAGGGTGTCTTGTGAGCCTAAGATGCGAGTTTGAGTTGTGATGCTGTTGGGGGGAATGAGCATCAGAGAAATGGGGCATTCCTCTGAGCAAATTCCATAGCAAAAAGCAAACCAGAAGATGTGTGTTTTTAACAAATCTAAATTGGCCGTGTGTGTGTGTGTGTGTGTGCCTCCAATGGACTGGCACCCCACACATGATTGCTTCTGGCTCCAGCAGACCCTGAAAGATACTAAGGATGCCAGGTAAGATGAAAAAAGGAAGGCCTATAAGAAGGTTTATGGATGTGCTGAGAGAGGACATGGAGGTGACGGGTGTGACAGAACAAGATGGAGAGGACAGAAAGATATGGAAGAAGATGATCCGCTGTGGTGATCCCTAATGGGAGCAGCTGAAAGAAGAAGAAGAAGAAGAAGAAGAAGAAAGATAGAGGGTTTTTTTTTTACAGGTGACAAGGCAGGTCAGTAGTTTCCCTTTAACAGCACTAGATGGCACTGTTGTTCTACTTTGTAATTTTAGATTGTAAACTGCTCAGAGGGCTTTTCTCCACAAAACTCAAACATAACAAGTGTGACAAAAGAGGAAACAGCCCTTCAGTTCATCAATCTCGTTGGATTAGCACTGCTGTTCGAAAAAAGTAAACTTTTTTCACGTTGTCATTATGGGATGTTGTGTGCAGAATTCTGAGGAAAAAAATGAATTTAATCAATTTTGGAATAAGGCTGTAACATAACAAAAAGTGGAAAAAGTGATGTGCTGTGAATACTTTCCAAATGCACTGTATATATATATATATATATATATATATATATATATATATATATATATATATATATATATATATATATATACACACATCTATGTTTTCAGTAAATGTTTTCAAACACAGTACCATGGAGAAATTATTTTTCATTGTCCCCTTACTGAGACAAGTATACTTTTTACCTGTTTTCTTCTCTGAAGGTCTGGATTATAGGATTATAGTAGCCACTGAGAACCTGCTTAGGTTTGGTTGCACACGTTGCCCTGCCTCCCTCATAGTCATGCCATGCACCAGAACATGATCTATGACAGTTGCCCGAATGTCATTTGAAATTACAGATCTTCTTCTTGGTCTTAGTCCTTGCCCACCACCTCTTCCATTGTATTGCTCCATTGTTGGATCCACTCATGCCATTTGCATTTCACTAGGCTTATATACTGTTTACTAACTGGGTTCACTGATTGGACACGTGTTTTCAATTTTGAGTGGTAGTGTGTAAATGATGAAGACAGTGTGTTAGTTGTGTTTCACTTCTGCAGCCTGTGTGCGCCATTCTGGGTACAAGTGCACCACACTGCTAAATGTGTTTTGTGTTTGAGAATGTGTTAAGAGTTTTGGTAAATGGGAGATTCAGATTTGCAAATTGTGTCCTAACCAGATGAATAGTGTTTAAGATTTTGACAACTGTGGGATTTTTTTTACAATGGGATTTAGTGTTTTAGCAATTCAGAAAAACTGTAATTGCGTAGAGGGAGCTGTCAGGGGAGGACCTCCCTACTTTCTTTATGGCCCAGAAGTGCTTCCTGGAAGATATGGAGTGGCACCGGAAGCATTCTTGGGTCCAACATAAATGGTGTCCGCTGCCTCAGTTCCAGGGTCAGGAGCGGGGCCGTTCTTAGGCATAGGCAAAGTAGGTGACCGCCTAGGGCCCCCACTGCCAAAGGGCCCTGCCCAGCCTTTTTTTTTTTAGCCGTAACCAAATACAACTTACAGGTCCATATTTCAGAAGTACAAATTTTCAGTGGGAGAATTATCAGTGTGGTTACATGTGAGCAGAGAGGAAACCGTGACAACAGGCATTATTGACAGTGACGGTGGGTCCCGGGGTAGTGGATGGGGGGCCCCAATGGGAGGGCAGATCCTGCTCCTCACCTGCCAGAGCGTCTGCACATCAGATCAAACATAATGGCTTAGCATTAATATCAGTCGAGCACAAAGTCATCGATTGTTCTCACTTAATGTAACATTATTATTTACTAGCCATGTGCGCCCAACTACGTTGCGCGTGTTAAAGTTGTCTGTGAAGGGCTCCCTGTTTAAACGCGGCTGCCAGTCGTGAACTGGGCCCTTCGTCGCACAGCATTATGATTTTTTATAAGGGAAACAAAATTACCAAAGAAAACCCTTGGCCATTGATTCGATACGAACGGCCTACTCGGAATCACTGTCCGAATAGTAATTATGTGGTGGTGGAGGAGCATTTCTGCTTCTCTCCGTTCACAGTCCGTCTCGTTTTCACGACGCTGTCGTTTCCTCTCACGATCTCTTCTCAACCTTTCTCCAATCTCGCAGGTTGCTTTGTGGCAATCCAAAGAGTAAGGCAATATACACGGAGCAACGGTTATAAAAGGGGGACACATAGGTATCCAGGCTCTTTAAAGCATAAATAGGGATCACTTCACTGACATGTGAGTAAGCCACAGTACAACTGTGAGACGTGCAGCACTCGTCGGCTACAACGTAACAATAATAATTTCTGGAACGTGCTGTTACGTTGTCATTCATTTTACCCACTGTCTTTCTTTCATTCATATGTTACGTAGGCACGTACCTTTTATCTTCGGTAATCTCATTCTCAAACCAGGCCTCAGGAGCTAACCAGCGTAACACTGTCCACTGTAATGTTTCGTTATTCCGGCACATTGTTGACATCCGTGAGTAACAACAACGTACTAAACTGGAAGGTGGTCTACGCATGCGTGGAATTTGCGGACAAACAAAGATCAAGATCCAAATGAAGATTATATATAGAGATTAGTTAATTTAAAGCACAACAATTTGTTTAGTTTGAATGTCTGTGTTTTGAGGTGTGACTGGAGTACTACAGTCTTCAGTCGTATAAGCCTGGAGGAGATTCTTAATGCAATGCCTATGTTTTAGCTGGGGCGGCACGGTGACGCAGTGGGTAGCGCTGCTGCCTCGCAGTTGGGAGACCTGGGGACCCGGGTTCGCTTCCCGGGTCCTCCCTGCGTGGAGTTTGCATGTTCTCCCCGTGTCTGCATGAGTTTCCTCCGGGCGCTCCGGTTTCCTCCCACAGTCTAAAGACATGCAGGTTAGGTGGATTGGCGATTCTAAATTGGCCCTAGTGTGTGCTTGGTGTGTTTGTGTGTGTCCTGCGGTGGGTTGGCACCCTGCCCGGGATTGGTTCCTGCCTTGTGCCCTGTGTTGGCTGGGATTGGCTCCCGCAGACCCCCGTGACCCTGTGTTCGGATTCAGCGGGTTGGAAAATGGATGGATGTTTTAGCTGTCTCTCTACTGCCATCTAGTGCTTCTTCTTCTAATTCATTCGCAGACAAACAAAGATCAAGATCCAAATGAAGATTATATATAGAGATTATTAATCAAAGACACTGCAAAAATGGAAGTACGCAGGGTATTTTTACATTAAAGGTTTGATTTACATGTTACGTTAGCTTTAGTCAGAAGGTTCCTTTGACATGTTCCTTTCAAATCTGGTATATATAATATACAGTATAATCATAAAATGATAAGCTTTACCTCACTAATTGTTACGCATTCATATGGATAAAATAATTATCATACATTCATACGGATAACAGCAAAGCCCCAACAGGTACCTTTGCCCCTAGTGCTCCCAAAATCCTAAGAATGGCCCTGTCAGGAGGCAGCAGGCTATACTCGGCGGAGGAGTGAAGGATGAAAAATTGTGAGAATTGTTTGATTTATTGTATATTTATGGCTTATTACTGAATAGGTGATCATTGGAAGGTGCCTGGTGTGAATAAATACCTTGTCTTTTATTCCAGTAACATGTGGCACTTTACTGTGTCTGTGGTTTGGGGCTGCCTAGTGCCCCCTTGTGGTTACAGAAGGCTAAAATGAAGGCTACAGTAGGTAACATACAACTAAGTAAAGAACAGCAACAACACACCCTTGTCTGCATTGGGGGAGTGTGACTGAGGTGTAAGGAGTCAAGTGTGTTTCCACTCTGTGTAGCCCCTGCACTGTGCTGTTTCAGGTCAGATTTTCCTCCATGACCCCAAAAAAGCTCCATGGGAAACGTATTTGTCACCAGAGACCAGGCTTGACCCCCTGACAGTCTGTCTTCCACTCAGACCTGTACCTCAACAGCCTGTTAACTTCTTGTATTAGGAGACATCACTGCATGTAGCGTCATGGTCTGGATGTTTCACTATTCTGTGTGACGTGACTTTTTTTTTTTCCATCAATATGTTCGGATTCAGCGGGTTGGAAAATGGATGGATGGATATGTGAATGCAGCAAAATGGCAAGAATGACACGGACGTGCAATCTCACTCAGCACAAAGTGCTTGTCTGTCTGTAACATTAGCAGCGTGACACAAAAATGAAACTGATTCACTCCGCTTGTGTAACTGGTTTAAATTGAATTGTTCTCATGTAATTTTCTGCACTTTGAAGGGCTACTGTACACATTGTGGAACCTGGTCCGGACACAGACAGGCGGACACCGATGGTTCACAGACCAACACACGTTTATTCATTTCTATTGTGACAGATAGGGGGCACTATCGTCTCCTTGAACCCTCAGATCAGACGCCAGACACCAGATAAAAGTCCAAGAAATTATTTTATTTGGACAATAATGTGCACAAGCACCTCCAATAACCAATAATTCCTCCACACTTCACAGCAGCTCCGTCACACTCCCACCCAACTCCGGCTCGATATGCTGGGGTTACCCATAGTCCTTTTATACTTCTTGACCTGGAAGTGTTTCTGTCCCTCAGTCCATGTGACTCTTAACACTTCCGGGTCAGTGAAAACTCCTTTTCTTCATCCCGGAAGTACGTCCCAGTCACAGCGACTGAGGAAATTATGTACTTCTGGGTTATAGGGAAAATACAAGTCTTTGGGCCTCCCTGCGGCATCCTCTGGTGGCCCCCATGGTATCCAGCAGGGCTGTGAATAAAGACTTCACTGTCCATGATGCCCTGCTGGCATTCAGGGCACCTCCATATTGCAGGGAGGGCTCCATCTGGCGGCTTGGGGTTATTGGCCGGGAGAAACTGCCAGCCATATTCCACACTATTTACAAAAGTAGCGCACACACATCTCAGTGCCCCAGCACCAATCACCCTTCAGTCCAGGCCTTTCCAATGCCTCTCTCTTCTGACCGCCTCCACTCCTCTCCTCCGAGCTTTGTCCTTTTCCACCCGACTCCAGCCATCAAATGGAGGGAGGCGTCCCCTTTTATCTTCACCCGGACGTGCTCCAGGTGCCTCCCAATGAACTTCTGCTGGCACTCCCTGGTGTGGCGGGAGTGCCGGCTGTGCACCAGGAAGCACTCCTGGTGTCCTTGGTCTTTGTACCCCCAGCACTTCTGGGTGTGGTGGAAGTGCTGAGGTCCAGGGCTCTCCAGGCATCTGGGCGCCCCCTGGCAGTGACCACAGGCCCCTATAGGGTTGAGCTTCCATGCTCCTTTCCTGTGGTCCCCATAGCCACCAGGGCGGGAGCCCCCTCGTGGTCCAGAGGAGGCGTAATCCCTCCTTCAGTCCTTCCGGGCGACCCGGCTGGGTACTGCCCCCAGCCATTCGCCACAATATGAAACGATGAGCATGTAAATATGGAACAAACTGTGTCCCTTACTGGTTCAGTACGATACAATGTACTTAACGTTCCGATACGGGACAATCCCGTATTATCTGGGACAAGTGGTGGCTTGAATGCTGCATGTTGATTGAAGGCCATTATCAAGAAACAAACACAGGAAACAATCCGGTGCTCTTAATAGACTTGGATTCATTTGGTGGCGTTTCAACAAATGTGATGTGCGGTCAAATTGAGCGGATTAAATTAATGCATTTAAGGGTTGCATTAAAAAATTAAATCACAGACATTTTTAATGCGTTAATCGCAGACGTTAATGATGATTAATCATCATCCCTAGCTAATAGCTTAAAGGGATACTCCACTCAAAAATGATATTTTTTTTATTATGTTGCTTACACATACGTTAACATTATTCAAAGTTATTGTCTGTTTTTGCCTACATTTTTATTACTCTTTAATATTGTTTTTTTGTATCAGTATGCTGCTGCTGCTGGAGTATGTGAATTTCCCTTTGGGATTAATAAAGTATCTATCTATCTATCTATCTATCTATCTATCTATCTATCTATCTATCTATCTATCTATCTGTTATATAGTCTCTATCTATCTATCTATCTATCTATCTATCTATCTATCTATCTATCTATCTATCATATAGTGCCTTTCACGTTTAATCTATCTATCTATCTATCTATCTATCTATCTATCTATCTATCTATCTATCTATCTATCTATCTATCTATCTATCTATCTATCTATCTATCTATCTATCATATAGTGCCTTTCACGTTTAATCTATCTATCTATCTATCTATCTATCTATCTATCTATCTATCTATCTATCTATCTATCTATCTATCTATCACAGGGGTGGGCAAATTCATTCCTGGAGGTTTTTGTTCCAACCCAATTGTTTAATAAGTAGCACTTATTGCTCTAGAAACACTTCTGCTTCATTTTAGTTAACTCCCTCGTTAAGATTTTGAACCCTTATTGCTGATTTAAGTCTTAAACAGCTGCATTCTTGTTTTTTAATTGCTCCTTATTAGCAATAAGATGCAAATGACAAAAGAAACCAGCAGGTATCCATTTTGCTTGTTACCCTTTACACCTGTGTGTATTTATCGTGCACTATTTGGTTTAATTAAATACTTGGAAGGAAAGAGAAGAGAAAAAAGTGAAGGATTGAAAATTACCCATCCGTTTTACACTTCAAAGTATTTGAATGATATCCTTAGAATGGAAAAATAATCTAGGATATGAGAATGACTTAACATAGCAGAGTTAAAACACTAACAAGCCATGAAATGTAATTATTGGCAAGGATTGTTTTCTAATTAAGCAACTGGGTTGGAACAAAAACCCGCAGCCACTGCGGTCCTCCAGGAATGACTTTGCCCACCCCTGGTCTATCATATAGCACCTTTCATTTCTATCTATCTATCTATCTATCTATCTATCTATCTATCTATCTATCTATCTATCTATCTATCTATCTATCTATCTATCTATAGCACCTTTCATTTCTGGCTTCAGTCGATTGTAATTAATAACTTTGGAACAGGATCAATGCAGAATGTTTTCCAGAGCAGTGGCACTTTCTGAAGCCTTGGTGACAGAGGACATCACAAAGTTGATCAGCACAGACTTTCAGAACTCAAGGACTGACTCCATCTGGTCTTGCAGCTTTTCCTGTGTGTAGTTTCCTCAGTTGTCTCCTCACTTGGTCTGCAGTGTTGGACGGCCCACGCTATTGGTCAGAGGTGGACTCATCACTGGCCAATCCTGTTGCCATGGTAGGAGTTGTTGACGTATTAAGGGTGGTGTAGGGGGACTGGTCATTGGAAGAAGGTGGCAGTGGGAGAGAAAATACAGTAAATTAAAAAATCGGTTCAGGGTTCAGCTTTGTCCACATCCCCTTCTAGCACCTGAGCCCTGGATTGTTTGAGTCCTGTATTTATACCCGGTGCATTCCAGACATCCTTCATGTTATTCTGAATGAGCTTATCTTTTATTTTAGCTTAATAAGCTTCCTTCCCTTCACTCAGCTTTTTCTTTAGCACATGCTGTAATCTTTCACATGGGGGAAATAACATTAAAAAATACCATTTTTGGAAGGAGTGTTTGTTTAACAACAACAACATTTATTTCTATAGCACATTTTCATACAAATTATGTAGCTCAAAGTGCTTTACAAGATAAAGAAAGAAAAAATATATAAAAATTAGGCAATACTAATGAACTCTTTCAAGGCGGATGTTGACTTTTGTCACCAGAAGGGGTTGAGGGTGGTAATCAACTGTAAACGGTGACCAAACCTGCCGTCATGTTTTAGTTCAACTCTCTTTGCTAGAAGGAAAGTTAGCTTAGTTGGTTTTACTGAGATTCCCTGCACTCGCATAAATACAAAGAAAATAGCAGAGGACCAAGTATGGAGCCTTGCAGAACCTCACATGATAGTGAAGCAGAGGAGGATCTAAATTCATCTAGCCTCACTGAAAAAGTTCTTTGAGTCAAGTACGATTTAAACTACGCCAAGGCAGTACCACGAATGCCCACACAATGCTCCAGACGAGATAATAAAATACTATGATCTATAGTATCAAAAGCAGCTGTTAAATCGAGCAGAACTAAAATCACATAATCTCCTGAGTCTGTTGCCAAAAGGATGTCATTAAAAACCTTCAGTAATGCGATTTCAGTACTGTGAAGCGGCTTAAAACCAGATTGAAACACTTCGAGCACATCACTTTCATCTAAAAAGGCTTTCAATTGAATATACACACTTCTCTCCAAAATTTTGGACAGAAATGGAAGCTTGGAAATCGGTCTAAAATTGGATAGCACAGTGGGATCTAGGCTTGGTTTTTTGATCAATGGTTGCACTATGGCATGTTTAAACAAATTAGGAACTACGCCTGAGGAAAGGCTGCTATTGATAATAGCAAGAACAGATGGCCCTAAAACAGAAATAATCTCTTTAAAAAAAGAAGGTGGGACAACATCAAAAGGAGAACCTGAGGGCTTCGATTGACCAACAATCTCATATAAACAAGATAGCATTAGGTTTGCTAGTGAGGTAGAGCTGAGTGTCATCAGCATAACAGTGGAAGCTAATGTTATATTTATGAAAGATATTACCAAGGGGAAGGAGGTAAATAATGAAAAGGAGGGGCACCAGGACAGAGCCCACCTGAAGTAACAGCGGTGGGTTGGGATGTGAAAGTTTTAAGCTGAACAAACTGAGTGCGGCCTGAGAGGTAGGATCTGAACCAGTCTAGTGGAGTGTGGGTAATGCCAATCGAAGATAATCTATTGAGAAGAGTCGTGTGACAAATAGTGTCAAAGGCTGCACTCAGATCAAGGAGGATGAGAATAGGAATTAAACCAGAATCAGCTGCCATAAGGAGGTCATTAGTAATTTTTATAAGTGCTGCTTCTGTACTGTGGTGGGGACGAAAACCAGACTAGAACTGTTCATACAGATTATTTTGAGATAAATGAGAATGAAGTTGAATAGCCACTATTTTTTCAAGAATTTTGGAAATGAAGGGTAGCTTAGAAATAGGACGGAAATTCACTGAAATTAGTCGGATCGGCAGCAGGTTTTTTCAGTATTGAGTTATTGCAGCAGTTTTAAAAGATGAAGGAACAGTACCAGTAGTGAGAGAAGAGTGGACTATATCAGAAATAAGGGGGACCAGAGAGGGGCGGTAGGCTTTGACCAGAACTGTAGGGAGGGGGTCCAGTTGACATGTGGATGGCTTAGACTTACAGACAAGATCTGAGATTTCTGAGAAGGTAGGAAGCTGAAACGAGGAAAAGGAGTGAGTTGGTGGGTGAAATTCAAATGCAGTACTGGAGGAATCCGTACAGAGAGACTAATGAATCGTGTGGATTTTTTCATTAGTAGAGGTAAGAAGGTAAAGAATCCGGGGGTTGTGTGATATTATTAAGCAGTGAAAAAAATGACTTGGCGTTGCCTTCATTGGAAGAAATAATGTGAGCATAATAGTTGGGGCAATACAGTCCTTGTAATAAAGTAAGATGTCTTAACATCTGTGCGAGTTGGAGCGACTTGGACGCTGGCATCGACATACAGGCGCTTTTCTCTCTGAACTCCGATCTCTTTATCCGTTCTGAACTCCTTTATCTGAGTGGCGATTTCTTAGCCTGGAGGCATAGACATCAGACAGTTAGCTGCGACATAATGTTTGACTGTGGGAACAGCAGCTACACGTTTCCCTTCACTTATGTCTGACACCCTTTCGCTCTGTGGTCTTCTTTGTTTTACAGCACAGGAGACACCCACCTGTACGGCCGAATCAGACTTGACTAGAAGTCCAATGCCGAGGAAAGGTACCACTTACTAACCCAATTAGGATGTAGCGGTCCGGTGTCGCTCAGATTCACACCGTCCGATTTATTTACTTATTTTTTTGGTGGGGACTCCAGGAACGCACCCAGCCTTGGCCTGAGACGCACACAGTCACAGACAGATACACGAATCAATCAAATGAGTGAATAATATATGAAGTGGAAAATCAAAATTTAACAACACAAATCAGACAACCCTCCTCTTCCCCTTCGGCGATACAAAAATTACACACAACAATCAACCCCAAACAATAAACACTCACAACAATGTCCTCAAGGCAGTTTCAATTCAGCAGAAACGGATGAAATGGCATGGAGTAGATGATGATAACGATCCCGGGAGCAGCTTCCATAAGAAATTAATTAAGCAGTCCTACCGGTAGTCCTGAGCGGCGAGGGGTGAGATTTGTGGGAGCGCTCCCTCTGAAGACTGCATGATGACTAATCCACCACTAGTCACCCGACAGGCAGGCCACGAGATAGTCCATTCATCCTTACGAGAAACGATCAGGGTTTAAATGACTTCATAGGGGTTATGTTTCAACGAGACGCAGGGGTACACAGAAACACAGACTTCCTCTTGCTGCTTCGCCGGCCCCTTTTCAAGTTTCCCGCTGGCCCTTCTTGTCCCCCCAGCAGCCCCTGCATCCATTTCAGACATAACCTTTTGGGGCTGCTGGGAAATGGAGTCCTTCCAGTGGTAGCACTGTTACAAGAAGTCCTGCCCATCCGTACCCTTCTTATATTACAGCTTCCCAGCCAGTGTGCCAGCCAATCTGTATTTGCTAAGACATGTATCACAAACTATTCTGCATAAAAACATGAGATTAAACACACTGTATAAAAATATATATATATTTTTGGGTGGAATATTCCTTTAAGTCAACACCATCTTTAGTTGCTTCAGCAAACAACAACATGATGTAAAGTAGGCCAAGGCAATGAGCTAAATTGTCAAAATGGAGAAGTAAATTTCCTGGATCTGCTAGAGGAAAATAGCCTTGGCATACATACTGTAAATGTTCAGCCATAATGTTAGAATAAAAGCATCTGTTTCAGCAGATCATTATGATTATAGACTGCATGGTTTGGGTCTGATCAAAAGTGCACAATGTAAACGTCTTTAGCTGTTGCTTTTCCTAAACATAAAGTAAAAGATATAAAATACTTTTGTAAGCTTCCACAGAAGTTTAATACAGCTGGAGGAAAAAAGGCCTCTGCTTTGCTGTCGGTGCTTTCACACACATTATAGAGTGATGATGACGGGCTATTACCCTGTTGTGACACTTACCTCATTTTGGTGGCTTTCATCACTCGCAAAGCGAACAAAACTCCATTGATCTGCCACTCTGCCACTGAGGAGCCAGTCCTTTTCATCTGTGGGGTGCTTATTGTTACGACTTTACTGCAGGATGACTTGCATGAGGCCCATAAAATCAAGACAGTCATTAAAGTGCCCTCTGGTTGGCCAGGGAAGGATGTTTTGAGAGCAGTAATCTGAAATCCTGTTTGTCAGCATGGCAGTCTAGGGGTAAAGAATTAGAGTGAATATGGGTTCAGTTCCCACCAGTGATTGACTCACAGTGGGTGGACAGTAGACCCCCGTGACCCTGTGTTAGGATATAACGGGTTGGATAATGACTGACTGACTGACTTTTATGACCTGGTAATTCACTGTTTCAAAAAAGTCGTATATACCCTGTAGGTGCCACGAAGGAAGGTCACGCATCCCGGCCAGGATAAATAAAGGATTCATATCAAGCCAAGCTTCCATAATGCAAGCAGCAGGCGTACAAGGCCACCAGGAGAAGTTCATTCCCCCATATGATAGGTGGCATTGTTCCTCAGGGCTGGATCACTTTTGGACACCCACAGGGTGGCATGGGAATTGGAGTCCAGAGACGCAGCCCTGTTGGGGTCCTTGAGAACCACCAGAGAGTGCAGTTGTGTACAACCTGGAAATACTCCAGAGGACTAAGACTGGAAGCTAGAAGTAGTTTCCGGGTCGACTTTAAAAGAAGGCCTGTTGCTGCACTTGGATGAGTCAGAGTTGGGAGGCACCGGGCAACACTCAACTTGGAGGACTGGAAATTAGTTTTGTATTGTGGTCTGTCCATTGTTCTTTGCACGGGTGATTGTTAAAGGTGTCTTGGGTGAATTAATATATTTATCTAATAATAAATATTCATTTTATTTTATCCCAGAATTGTATTGGGTATTACTGTGTCTGCGGTTTGGGGCTCAGTGGCACCCCTTGGTGGGTACCACCCATGTTTTAGTTAGGAAAACCAGGATATTGGTCTGTGAGAAAACAGGAAATTCATCGATGAGAAACTGGGTGATTGGTCTTTGAGAAATGTGGTGATTGGTCTATAAGAATCTGGGTGATTTGGTTTATGAGAAACCAGTATATTGGACTCTGAGAAACTTGGTGATTGGTCTATGAAAAACAGGGTGATTGGTCTATAAGAAGCTTGGTTATTTGTCTATGAGAAACTGGATTATTGGTCTATAAGAAACTTAGCGATTGAACTATGAGAAACCAGGATATTGGTCTTTGAGAAACTGGGTAATTGGTCTTTGAGAAAACAGGACATTTGTTTGTGAGAAATGTGGTGATTGGTCTATGAGAAACTTGTTGATTGGTCTATGAGAAACTGGGTGATTGGTCTATGAGAAACCAGCATATTGGACTCTGAGAAACTGGGTGATTTGGTTTATGAGAAACCAGTATATTGAACTCTGAGAAACTTGGTGATTGGTCTATGAAAAACAGGGTGATTGGTCTATAAGAAGCTTGGTTATTTGTCTATGAGAAACTGGATTATTGGTCTATAAGAAACTTAGCGATTGAACTATGAGAAACCAGGATATTGGTCTATGAGAAACTGGGTAATTGGTCTTTGAGAAAACAGGACATTTGTCTGTGAGAAATGTGGTGATTGGTCTATGAGAAACCAGCATATTAGACTCTGAGAAGCGGGGTGATTGGTCTATGAGAAAACAGGATATTGGTCTATCAGAAACTGGGTGATTGGTCTATGAGAAACCAAGTTATTGGTCTATGAGAAACTGGGTGATTGGTCTATAAGAAGCTGGGTTAGTTGTCTATGAGAAACTGGGTTATTGGTCTATAAGAAACTTAGCGATTGACCTATTGTATGAGAAACTGGGTGATTGGTCTTTGAGAAAACAAGACATTTGTCTGTGAGAAATGTGGTGATTGGTCTATGAGAAACTTGTTGATTGGTCTATGAGAAACTGGGTGATTGGTCTATGAGAAACCAGCATATTGGACTCTGAGAAACTGGGTGATTTGGTTTATGAGAAACCAGTATATTGAACTCTGAGAAACTTGGTGATTGGTCTATGAAAAACAGGGTGATTGGTCTATAAGAAGCTTGGTTATTTGTCTATGAGAAACTGGATTATTGGTCTATAAGAAACTTAGTGATTGAACTATGAGAAACCAGGATATTGGTCTATGAGAAACTGGGTAATTGGTCTTTGAGAAAACAGGACATTTGTCTGTGAGAAATGTGGTGATTGGTCTATGAGAAACTTGTTGATTGGTCTATGAGAAACTGGGTGATTGGTCTATGAGAAACCAGCATATTGGACTCTGAGAAACTGGGTGATTAGTCTATGAGAAACCAGTATATTGAACTCTGAGAAACTTGGTGATTGGTCTATAAGAATCTTGGTTATTTGTCTATGAGAAACTGGATTATTGGTCTATAAGAAACTTAGTGATTGACCTATGAGAAACTAGGATATTGGTCTATAAGAAACTGGGTGATTGGTCTTTGAGAAAACAGAACAAATGTCTGTGAGAAATGTGGTGATTGGTCTATGAGAAACCAGCATATTGGACTCTGAGAAGCGGGGTGATTGGTCTATGAGAAAACAGGATATTGGTCTATCAGAAACTAGGTGATTGGTCTAGGAGAAACTGGGTGATTGGTCTATAAGAAGCTGGGTTAGTTGTCTATGAGAAACTGGGTGATTGGTCTTTGAGAAAACAGGACATTTGTCTGTGAGAAATGTGGTGATTGGTCTATGAGAAACTTGTTGATCGGTCTATGAGAATCCAGCATACTGGACTCTGAGAAGCAGGGTGATTGGTCTATGAGAAACCAAGTTATTGGTCTATGAGAAACTGGGTGATTGGTCTATAAGAAACTTAGCGATTGACGTATTGTATGAGAAACTGGGTAATTGGTCTTTGAGAAAACAGGACATTTGTCTGTGAGAAATGTAGTGATTGGTCTATGAGAAGCTGGGTTATTGGTCTATAAGAAACTAGGTTAAACACATGTAGATTTCTCTGCGGTTATGTGTCCATGTAAGTTTCACAAGGATTTCATAGTGTGTGCCTGTCTGTTACATTCTGTTAGCACGTGCCTGTGTTTTTTTTGCTCACAAATCCAGAAGCCACCATTAGAAAACTGTGGAATTATCCACAAAGATGATCACATTATTCCTTCTCCTTAACCTGGTTAAAATAATTGGCCTCAATATTTCAGAGATCGCTAAATTTATTACGTTGATGAGCTGAACGTACAGCACCAGTCCATCCAGTCCAACGCTTTCAACACGCACACACATGAGCTGTAATTGCGTCGACTTACGTCAACTGAATGAATTGAGACTCTTTTCTTTTTTTGATATACATTATTAGTCTTCGAGTGGAAATTGTCTTTCCACATGACCTTTGGAGGTCAGAGCGCAAAATCAACCATTATACAACATCCCTGGAGCAATTTTCAGGTTAAGGACCATAGGATTAGAATCTCTTCTGGCAGTAACAGGATTTGAACCAGCAACCAGATACCAGTGCAGATCCTTAACCTCAGAGCCACCACCATCTTTTTGAAAGATTAGTGCAGTCTGCTTATTTAGTTTCAAAATACTTTTAGATTGTTTGATACAGAATGGTATTACTGTTATCATTGCTAACTATAATTGTCTAAATAGTTGAATGTGCTGTACTGTTATGTCCCCTCAATAAATGTTATGAATAAAAAAATTCCAGCTTGTTTTCCCCCCTAAACATGAAACGAGATGTACGTCTTTGGCAGACGTTTCTTTTCTGGTGAAAACAGCATTATGGGTAGTGCCACTAACTCGTGGATGCAGTGTTCTGTGTTCAAATTTCACATTGGGTCATTGTCCACGTGACGTTTGCATATTCGCCCTTTGGGCTTTTCTCTGGGTACTTGTCACTGCTGAACAGTCGGTCAGGGACCCTCTTCTCCCTAATTCATGTCCTCACACGGAGGATGGCGACAGGCGGTGAACTCTGGCCCTCACAAACAGAAAGCATTGTCTTACCCAGTTGAGCCACAAGATGACTCCTCTGTTAGCTGCACACGCAAGCTTCTGAATTTCTAAACTGCCACTACGAGGGAGTCTTAAGACAGGGGTAGGCAATGTCAGTCCTGGAGGGCCGCAGTGGCTGCAGGTTTTCGTTCCAACCCAATTGCTTGATTGAAACCAATGATTGTCAATCTTATATCGTACTTAATTTTATGACATGTTAGTCTGTAATGCAATGTTCTTATATTGTAGATTTTTTTCCATTCCGTTCTAAATGATTTGAAGCCTAAAACAGATCATTTTCAGTCTGTCACATTTTACTCTTTTAAGTGTTTCATTAAACCAAATAGTGCAGGATGAATCCACACAGATGTGAGTGGAAGCAAGTCAGATGAAGAACTGCTGCATCTTATTGTTAATAAGGAGTCATTAAAACAATGTATGCAGCTGTCTTTAGACTGAAATAGGCAATTAAGGGTGGGGAAATGTAACAAGCAAGACCACTAAAATGAAGCAGAAAAATGTCACTTGAGTAATAAGTGCTCCATTAGCAATAATTGACTTCTCATTAAGAAACTGGGTTGGAACAAAAACCTGCAGCCATTGCAGCCCTCCAGGACCGACTTAGTCTTAAGACATAGCATCAAGTGCCTTCACAATTAAGGGGATGTGCGTTTAGGTCTGACGCCAGGAAGTACTTCTTTATGCAAAGAGTTGTGAGAACCTGAAACAAGCTACCGAGACATGGAGTTAAAGCAGAAACCCTGTTAACACTAGAATTACCAGAGCCTACGAAAAAACTCGTAGATCCGTCCCACCTTAAATCGCTTCACACTTCTCCATCAGCGTCTTTTGTCCTGTAAATGTGTCGATAAGCAGCAAACAGCAAGCAGTCTGCTATCATATCCCCCACCGGTGGACAGTTTTCTCAGCTCAAGTCTGTTTACCTACTTGTCAGTTGCTTAGAGCTGTATAGAGTGAGAAGTCAAGCAAATTGACACCTTTTATAAATACTATATCATTATTTGGAACACATGCATTTCATGTGTGTTCCGTGTCTACAACGATCTATGTAAACACATCGTTAAAACAGAAACGTTTTTCATGTTTTAGTAATAATTGACAAAATGTAGATATGAAGTGTATAATGTGTAAAGCCTGAATTCCAAATATCAAAGAAACACTTTCACAAGTGCAGTGGCGCAACGGTATCAGCTGCTAACTTGTAATCAAATCTTTGCGGGTTTGATCCCGGGCGAGAACTGAGCCGCTCGTATTCTTACTATTTTAGAATAAAAACATACATTTCATTCCAGTCTGTAACAGCTGGTGTAATTTATGATACTTGTAAAGGTTAGTGTTGTTTTTTTCTATTCTGTTATTCTCTCAGACACGTTCACGTTCCTAACTCCGCACGCACCCACCACACCAAACACACACACACATTTAACACTGCTGTTTTCACATAGATGCGCTATAACAGAGGTACACTCAACTCATGCCGACGATTCTACATCGGATCAAGAATGCACTTTTACCATCGCTGCACTTTGTATATGTACATGGGAAGCTCTGCACTCGTGACTTTACACTTTAGATCTGGCTCTTAAATACAAAGGACGTCAGATCTACAGCATAAAGTCACAAGTGAACTGCAGAGCTTCCTCTGTTTGATCGTGAAAGGCATGCTCACAAATTACACGTGTAATGTCACGAAAAATACCTGCTGACACTTTAGTACGTGAGCAGTGGTACGAGAATGCAGTTAGACTTTTTTGGGGCACATACACCACGCTAGTGTTTAGATCTGGATGGTGTAGCGTTGGCGAAATAAATAACATGCGAGCTATAGCGCGCCTTTATGTGATCCAAATAAATAACATGCGAGCTATAGCGCGTCTTTATGTGATCCAAATAAATAACATGCGAGCTATAGCGCGTCTTTATGTGATCCAAATAAATAACATGCGATCCAAATAAATAACATGCGAGCTATAGAGCGTCTTTATGTGATCCAAATAAATAACATGCAAGCTATAGCGCGTCTTTATGTGATCCAAATAAATATCATTTGAGCTATAGCGCGTCTTTATGTGATCCAAATAAATAACATGCGAGCTATAGCACGCCTTTATGTGATCCAAATAAATAACATTTGAGCTATAGCGAGCTATAGCGCGTCTTTATGTGATCCAAATAAATAACATGCGAGCTATAGCGCATCTTTATGTGATCCAAATAAATAACATTTGAGCTATAGCACGTCTTTATGTGATCCAAATAAGTAACATGCGAGCTATAGTGCGTCTTTATGTGATCCAAATAAATAACATTTGAGCTATAGCGCGTCTTTATGTGATCCAAATAAATAACATGCGCGCTATAGCGCATCTTTATGTGATCCAAATAAATAACATGCGCGCTATAGCGCGTCTTTATGTGATCCAAATAAATAACATTTGAGCTATAGCGCATCTTTATATGATCCAAATAAATAACATGCGAGCTATAGTGCGTCTTTATGTGATCCAAATAAATAACATTTGAGCTATAGCGCGTCTTTATGTGATCCAAATAAATATCATTTGAGCTATAGCGAGCTGTAGCGCGTCTTTATGTGAAAACAGCAGTGTCGGATGGGGAGGGGGGTTAGGTTGGAATCGTGAACGCGACAGAGAATGAAACTGAATTAAAACAAAACAAAACAAAACAAAGCTAACCTTTACAAGTATCACACATTTACACCGGCTGTTACAGACTGACTGAGCGCACTTGTTCTGTTATATTTGTACCTTTTGTGTAAGTGTTTCTTTGATATTTGGACTTTAGGCTTCACACATTATAAACTTCCTGTCTACATTTTGTCAATTATTACTAAAACATGAAAAACGTTTCTGTTTTAACGATGTGTTTACATAGATCGTTGTAGACACGGAACACACACGAAATGCATGTGATTCAAATAACGATATAGTGTTTATAAAAGGTGACATTTTGCTTGACTTCTCACTCTATACAGCTCCAAGCAACTGACATGCAGGTAAACAGACTTGAGCTGAGAAAACTGTGCGCCGGTGGGGGATGTGATAGTAGGCTGCTTGCTGCTTATCGACACATTTACGGGACAAAAGACGCTGACGGAGAGGTGAGAAGCGATTTAAGGTAGGACGGATCTACGAGTTTTTTCGTAGGCTCTGGTAATTCTAGTGTTAATCTGTAAAATGTATCTGGATGATATATTGGGTCAGCTTTGCTATTTGTAAAATGCATGAACAGCAGATGGACAGAATGTCCTCTCGTTTGTCAAATTTCTTATGATGGTATGTTTGTCCTCGCCATTTTTTCTCCCATGCTGTTTGCACTATGTGTATGTTTGTTACTGTTTTACAGCTTACACAAAAAACTCAATGCAAGCTTCCCTTCACTAGCTAGCCAATAAGGCTCCAGATGAGGCCTAATAACAAACTCAGTCTAGCTCCGAACTCCAGAAGCAGGCTGTCGGCCTGCCACAGCCCCAATAAAAGGGGAGTATTCCGACAGTGCCACCAGACTTGGTCCTTGAGCAGTGGCATCCACCTTCTTGCAGCAAGTATTGTAATGAAAGATGCACTCATTTTAAGAAGCAGCATTGCACGCATCTGCTGTTCAGCGTGTACCCCTGAACAATATAATGAAATGCTTTGCTCACCCAGACACCATAGCCCTACTCAACGTCAAACTGGTCATTGAGGCATAAAACACTATTTGATTTGAGATCCATTTTGATTTTTCTCTGTCATTTGGAATGTAAGGAGTGCAACGTGACTTCAGACGGGATGACTTCTCTTCCCCTGACTGTTGATCATTTTTTTTTAACTCTTCATTGCAAATACCTTCCGCCTTCGCCCCCCTGTGACCAAACTTCATACAATGGAATGCCCTACCAGAGAACCCGAGAACACAGCAGATTGTGGGCTGTTTTAAAAAACATCTAAAGACATTTCTAATTAGGAAAGCTTAGTAACAAGAATGCTATAATTATTGTAGTTTTATCTCTGTTTTTATCTTGCTTTGCCTTTGTTTAAACTTTTTTATGTAGCACTTTGAGATTTACTGCTAATATAATGTGCCCTGTAAATAAAATGCATTATAATTATTATTGTCATTAACGGTTATCCATGTCGAGGACGTACAAGGGGTGTGCAATAATTTATCTGACTGAGTATGAAGGCTCATACAACATGCAAGACAGGAACATTTGTCAAAAATAAATATTTTTTGTTGATTTGATGTATTAAACCATTGCTTTGTATTCTCTTTTCAAAAAGTGAGTTTTTGGAAAGATATTCAGCCCTGGGAGAAAAGAAACAAAAATAAATTAGCCCTAAAAGAGCTAAGGTTACTCCTGCACAGTTGTGGCTTAGTGCGAGTCTAACATTGCAAGAGACAGGAGGTCAGGAGAGTCCTTGTGCGAATCGAGTAAGAAAGTGCTAGATTTGGAGCAACGTTCAGTGCTAAAATTTCTCACAAAAGAAGGGAAAAAGCCAAAGGAGATCCATGAACGCATGACTGCAGTTTATGGTCAGTCTGCCCCCATCATCCTACAAAGTAAAATTTTGGAGGAAGCAGTTTAAGTAGGGTAGAAGGTCCACTGAAGATGACGCTCCCACTGGTCGGCCTGGGGAAGCGTTTTCCTCAAAAATGTGCAAGAAAGTTGAGGATTTAATTTCGTCAGAAAGAAGAATTAAGGTTTCCCGAATAGCTGAAGAAATCTCGGCAGGTACAGTTTGGAAAATAATTCATAAAAAGTTGGGCATGTCAAAGGTCAGTGCAAAATGGCTTCCAAGAATGCTGACGCCAGGTCAGAAGGCCATGAGGCTCCAGTGCTCTCAGGAGATCTTGGAGATGCTCCGTGAAGACCAAGTGAATTTTTTTCATCGTTTGGTGACACGAGATGAGACTTGGGTCTGTCACAGAGATCCTGAGTCCAAAATGGAGTCCATGCAGTGGAAGCACAAGTCATCCCCCACCCCAAAAAAGTTCAAGACAGATAAATCTGCAGGCAAAGTCATGGCAACTGTCTTTTGGGATATTGAAGGACTTGTGTTTCTGGAGTTCATACCACACATGACAACCATAACCGGGGAGAGTTACCCCAACACAATGATCTCTTTGCGGGAGTCAATCGAGGAGGACAGACAAGGAAAACTCACAGCAGGCGTGCTGCTCCTTCACGACAGTGCGCCGGTCCACATGTCACGTCAATCACAGGCTGCCATCCAAGAATGGGGGTCCCAGCAGCTGAACCATCTACCCTACAGTCCTGACCTGGCTCCCTCAGATTATTTCGTGTTTCGATTTTTGAAGAATTCTCTTTGTGGACGGCGGATTCCAAGTGATGAAGACATCAAGGCATCTGTGACGTCCTGCTTTGAAAGTCAATCAGAAGATTTCTTTTCTAAGGAGTTAAAGTCATTGCAGGAAAAGCAGATGACGTGTATGGAGCTATCAGGGGACTAGAATGAAAAGTAAAACAAAATTTTTTTGAAAACTCTTTTCTTTTCTACTGAGGTAGATAAATTATTGAACGCCCCTCGTAATGTTATTGGGACTTGGTGCTGCTTCCTTAGCTTTCATGCTGTACTATGTGGTTGAATTTTAAATGGTGGTATAATTGGTTACCTGCAGTGGATTGAAAGAGCTTCTACGGTACATTTTTGAAAACAAAATATTTCCAAATTACCACTAATTCTCTTCATTTTGGTACTTAAATGTCTATAAAGAGTCTCTAGTATGGGATCTGAATCGGAAAGAGCGCTTTTGGGATGAGGTAGAATGGAGATTCGTAGCCTGAAAGTGCAGCTGACAGATCTACAGAAATTGTGGAAGCAGGTCCTTCAACTTATAGGGTAAAGTTGGGGGTTGGTGGCAGGACTGGCACTCCAGCCACCATGTAAAAACATCACACGGTTCCAGTGTGACACTGAGGTGTCACCCGCTGCACTCCAGTCCCAATCCAGGTGGTTTGTCTTATGATGGGTGCAGCAACGCACTATCAGTGCAGGCTCCCTAACGTGGACCAGAATCTCAAAGGCGTGTATCCAACATCTGGTGGAACTAAAGCTGTTCTGAGAGCACAAGGACGTCCTACCCAGTATTTGTAAAGTGGGACAAAGAATTTGCTTAGTGAGTGTATTTGCTGTATGTTAGTCGTCATTACACTTCCTCATAGTATTCTACTATATTAGTTATGACCAAAATGGAGCTTATGATATTATTGATCTGGACTTTCAAAAAGCATTTGATGAGGTGCTGCATGAGAGGTGGGCATCCAACTAAAAGAAGTGGGAGCTCAGGGTGTGGGGTGTAGATGGGTGCAGAATTGGCTCAGACACAGGAAGCAGAGGGTGATGGTGTGAGGAACCTCATCAGAATTGGGCGATGTTAAGAGTGGTGACCAGCAGGGGGCAGTGTGGGGGCCACTGCTATTTTTAATATATCGATGATTTAGATAGGAATATAAAGAACAAGCTGGTTAAGTTTGCAGATGATACCAAGATAGGTGGACTGCCAGATAATCTGGAATCCGTTATATCATCACAGAAGGACTTGAATAGCATACAAGGTTGGGCAGATTTGTGGACGATGAAATTTAACGTCAGTAAATGTAAAGAATTATATGTAAGGAGTAAAAATGTGAGGTTTGAATACACAATGGGCGGTCGGAAAATCGAGAGTCCACGTTATGAGGATGATTTAGGAGTTGTGGTGGACTTAACACTATCACCTGCCAGACAGTGTTCCGAAGTCATTAAGAAGGCTAACAGACTGTCAGGTTATATAGCGCCTTGATGTGTGGAGTACAAGTCACAGAAGGTTCTGCTCAAGCTTTATAACACACTGGTGAGGCCTCATCTGGAGTCCTGTGTGCAGTGTTGGTCTCCAGGCTACAAAAAGGACATAGCAGCACAAGAAAAGGTCCAGAGAAGAGGGACGAGGCTGATTTAGGTGCTACAGGGGATGTGTGATGAGGAGAGATTAAAAGAGCTGAGCCTTTACAGGAGATGAAGAGGAGACCTGACCTGAGTGTTTAAAATTACGAAGGGAATTAGTCCAGTGGATCGAGACGGTGACTTTAAAACGAGTTCATCAAGAACACGGGGGACACAGTTGGAAACTTGTGAAGCGTACATTTCTCAAGAACATTAGGACGTTTTCTTTACACAGAGAACCACAGACACTTGGAATAAGAGACCACGTAACGTGGTGAGCAGTAGGACTATAGGGACCTGCAAACGCTGACTTGATGTTATTTTACAAGAATTAAGTGGATAGGACTGGCCAGCTTTGTGTGGGCTTTATGGCCTGTTCTCGTCTCGATTGTTCTAATGATCTAACATGATTTCTCTCTCTAAACCCATGCCGACCCATAATGCACCTCCTCCTCTTACCACATGACACCCAATATTTTCCTTTATGTAAACAGTGAACAAAATGGTGTTGCAATGAGTCAAAAAAAAACAACAATAAAAATTAAACCATAGCCATATAGCAAATTACAATACAATGCAGTTGTATTGTTTTGAAGCTCTTGTTTTAATGCCCAGCTCTGAATGATTGTAAACATAAGACAAAAGGCAATGTCAAAGAGTTGGGGGACCTTGCGGAAAAGCCCATATAAGTGAAGGCTGGAAAATGAAATGCATGTACACGCAAAAGCCAGTCTTCATCTGACTGTCGTCCTCTCAGGGTGACTTCCCAAGATGGCGGCTCTTCTGGCTATGAGGAAATCCAGGGAGGAAGAGTTGAGTCCATTTTGGCGGGCCCCAGAAATGACATCAGGGGTGGGCAGTCGTCTACAGATAGGGAGGAAAAGAGAGAGAACGCTATCACATGGCGCCAACCTCTGGCTTGGCGGAGAATGACCATCACCCAAGTCCATGCTCACGCGTGTAACAATATCAGCCAATAGACGTATTTAATATGGAAAAATAGACATTTTTGGACCAGTTCCCCTCTTTAGATTCTGGCTTAGTGCATAGATCTTTTAACAAACTGTTAACAGCTGATGAACTCCAACTTTTTTAGAAGCTTTTGTGCTCAATTTTAATAATAATAATAATAATAATTTTTAATTTTTTGCATTTATATAGCGCTTTTCTCACTACTCAAAGCGCTCAGCAATTGCAGGTTAAGGGCCTTGCTTAAGGGCCCAACAGAGCAGAGTCCCTATTGGCATTTACGGGATTCGAACCGGCAACCTTCCAATTGCCAGTGCAGATCCCTAGCCTCAGAGCCACCACTCCGCCCCATAGTGGGTCTGAATTCACTTTGTTGTTGTCGTTGATGTTGATGTTTTGTTATCTCTAGTTGTTGATTGGTGTTAAAAGCACCCATTCTCCATTCCTAAAACTCCATACGCCCCCGTTTTTGTTTTATGGGGCCAGCTGGTCACTTTAGTTAATAGCCTTGTTGACCACTTTAGATTTCAATCAGAATTCCCTTAAACAGATGCGCCATGGTGCTTTCTGTAGCTGGCTTTTCCTCACATGCCTTTTAGTAATTGTGCCTTCTGCCGCCGTAATTGTCTGCTGCCAGCAGGAGTGGCTGCACCACTTATAAACAGAAATGCCATATTTAATTAAAGTAGCCCGACGAAGGTCAAAAGCATACAGGAATGGGGTTGAGGGGTGCACGATATTATCTGAGAGCCTCACGCCTTAATCACCTCCTTTCATGTCGTGCCGCTCTAAATTTAAATTTTAACATTTAGAAGTTGAAGCATTATAGTTATAGATAGTTGGGCTTATCCAGCTTTACCACAGGGTGGTGGACGTGAGATCCTAACTGAGCTGATTACTGGTTCAGTATGTGTGTCACCATCACTGTAACCACAGCCATGGACATCTTCTGTTACCCGGGACATTGAGAGTCATGAACTGAGACCCCCAGTGAGAGAATAAGACACTCGGAGTACTGTTCAGTCAGCCAAGTACAGATTAATGGACTGTTTTATCATTCCTCAGAACAATCTAATGTGCATCGGGGACAGTTGAAGGGCTCTGGTGATTGTAATTGCCCTCCACCCCAGGGGGCGGCGCTGTGTTCTAATGCTTTTCTGTATCCAGCAGGGGGCGCTAGCTCCCTTGTTGGAATAAGTTCTTTTGTAATTGCAGCATGTTACATAATCTGATATAGATATGATATAAAAAGGTGATACCCCTCCCTTAGTGACACGGCGGTAAGTAATCACATAGGACAGATGTCAGACTGTCCAGCTCCGTGCCTACCAAGGTTATTATAGTTAACGAAAACTAAAATCAAAACTGAAACTATTATTAAAAAAACATTTTCGTAAACTGAAATAAAATAATTAACAAAACCGAAATGAAAAACTAAAACTAAACGAAACTACAGTAATTCCTCACTTATCGCGGGAGATAGGTTCCAAGGCCGACCGCGATAACTGAATTTCCGCGAAGTAGGGACACCATATTTATTTAATTATTTAACGTGTATTTGGATGTTTTTAAACCCTCCCTGTATTATTTACAACCCACCATTTACTCTATTAAAAACAGGGACAACTGCTAAGCAATATGAAATCGGTAGATAAGTTTACACTTACTGTATAGCGAAGTACACGTAGCAGCTTGTAGGCGGTCATGACGTCGTCGACCTTGTTGCAAAGATTCCTAAAGCAGATTCCATCCAGACTACTGCCTTATCACGTCCACTTGCAACTCGTTTTGCACCCTGGTTAAAGGACACTGCGGCCGTAGATCTTATATGCTTTTCCTCCTTTTTAAATAAAAAGAATCGTGGACTCATTGAAACTTTTACCTTTTCTGCAATCATTTGCATCTTCTGTTGGCGCTTGGACACGGCCCCTGAAGCAGTAGCACGTTAATGCTGAGTGAGTGAGATGAGACTTCCTGGTTAATGCAACACTCCGTCGCTGAGCCAATCAGCAGCACACAGGAACTTAACTGCGTGCTCTGATTGGGTAGCTTCTCAGCCATCTGCCAATAGCATCTCTTGTATGAAATGAACTGGGCAAACCAACTGAGGAAGCAAGTACCAGAAGTAAAAAGACCCATTGTCCGCAGAAACCCGCGAAGCAGCGAAAAATCCGTGTTATATATTTAGATATGCTTACATATAAAATCCGCGAAGTCGCGAATCCGCGAAAAGTGAACCGCGAAGTAGCGAGGGATTACTGTATTAAAGTTGCTGGAAAGACTAACTGAAATAAAATAATAATTTACTAAAATATTTTTAGTTTTCGTTTTTGAATGAATATTCTTGCCGTTAGTCTTTAAACCTTGTAAGTTTTAACTCTGAAACAGAAAGTCATCCACCACGAGCCGCCCGCATATATTCATCCAGTGAACGGCGGCTGGTGAAGGAGGGCGGCTGTTCAAACAGCGTTTGCGGTGACAGAGCGAGCTGAGTGCGGGTGCGTAAAGCGTGAGAAATAGAAAGCGATTTGCGTGCTGCCTTTCTTTGCACTTGTTGTATATCAAGATGTAATTCAAACAGCTGAAATCAGAATATGCTGGTCAACAAAACGTTTACAATATGGACAGAAAAATCACGAGTGAGTAACGTTTCAGTATATTTCCCAGGTGTCTGCTATTTGTTGACAGCAATTCACCTGCCACTTTGCACAGGAGAAATCATTTTTACTTTCTCATATACTAAGTATAGAGAAAGTATAGTAATCATGAAAAAATTCGACCTCGATATTTTGATGAATCTTGACGTTATAGACTAACCAGTGTCCAACAATACTGTTTTTTGTAATTGTGTGTGCGTGCGCGCGTGTGTGTGTGTGTAAACATGATAACTCAAAAACTCAACTACTGTAGATAGATGGATGAAATTCGGCATGTGGTTGTTACACCACAATTGTAGATCTGTATTAACTTTTGGGCCAAATCCGTCACCCGGAACTGGTACTTTACCTGAACACATACTCGATTTTTTTTTTATTTTTACAGCTGCAGAGTCTGATTTATTCAACTTTACTTTTATAATAATCGTTCAATATATTATTAATTGGATTTGTTGTTGATGGTTCCTTAATGTACATAATATAAAAATATAATCATTGTCTTGCGGTTTACTCCTCAAATATCCATCCCCATATCTGAGTATGCAAGAAAGTCAAGGGGAGACCACTCCCGGTTTTTGACAATAAAACAGCACTGATTGAGAGACTGACTTGGTCATCATACAAGATCAGCATATTGTTGCTGACCAATCACTTTTACTTTAAAAACATCGTTTAAGAACAAAGTGATACAAACAAAGGTAGAGAGTCTGACAAGTGATGAAAAACTAAACATACTAATGGGCTTTTGTATTTATTCTATAGTTATTAATTTATCTTTTATAGTTCATATTCACAACTCAAAATATCTGATATTGTGAAAGTAATCAATTAGCAGAATTATATTTTAAAATATTTGTCTCCCTTTTTCAATGTTTTTCTCTCTCTCAAAATAGATAGTTGAAATAATAAACAATTCTTTTTGTTCTTAACATCAGCCTTATCATACAGTGCATCTGGAAAGTACATAACATTTTGTTATGTTACAGCCTTATTCCAAAATGGATTAAATTCTTTTTTTTTCTCAGAATTCTACACACAACACCCCATAATGACAACGTGAAAAAAGTTTACTTGAGGTTTTTGCAAATTTATTAAAAATAAAAAAACTGAGAAATCCCATGTCCATAAGTATTCACAGCCTTTGCTCAATACTTTGTTCATGCACCTTTGGCAGCAATTCCAGTCTCAAGTCTTGTTGAATATGATGCCACAAGCTTGGCACACCTATCCTTGGCCAGTTTCGCCCATTCCTCTTTGCAGCACCTCTCAAGCTCCATCAGGTTGGATGGGAAGCGTCGGTGCACAGCCATTTTAAGATCTCTCCAGAGATGTTCAATCGGATTCAAGTCTGGGCTCTGGCTGGGCCACTCAAGGACATTCACAGAGTTGTCCTGAAGCCACTCCTTTGATATCTTGGCTGTGTGCTTAGGGTCGTTGTCCTGCTGAAAGATGAACCGTCGCCCAGGCCTGAGGTCAAGAGCGCTCTGGAGCAGGTTTTCATCCAGGATGTCTCTGTACATTGCTGCAGTCATCTTTCCCTTTATCCTGACTAGTCTCCCAGTCCCTGCCGCTGAAAAACATCCCCACAGCATGATGCTGACACCACCATGCTTCACTGTAGGGATGGTGCCAGGTTTCCTCCAAACGTGACGCTTGGCATTCACACCAAAGAGTTCAATCTGTCTATATAAGGTCCCACAGTTGACAGTTCATGTCAGAGCACAAAGCAAGCATGAAGTCAAAGGAATTGTCTGTAGACCTCCGAGACAGGATTGTCTCGAGACACAAATCTGGGGAAGGTTACAGAAAAATTTCTGCTTCTTTGAAGGTCCCAATGAGCACAGTGGCTTCCATCATCCGTAAGTGGAAGAAGTTCAAAACCACCAGGACTCTTCCTAGAGCTGGCCGGCCATCTAAACTGAGCGATCGGGGGAGAAGGGCCTTAGTCAGGGAGGTGACCAAGAACCCGATGGCCACTCTGTCAGATCTCCAGAGGTCCTCTGTGGAGAGAGGAGAACCTTCCAGAAGGACAACCATCTGTGCAGCAATCCACCAATCAGGCCTGTATGGTAGAGTGGTCAGATGGAAGCCACTCCTTAGTAAAAGGCACATGGCAGCCTGCCTGGAGTTTGCCAAAAGGCACCTGAAGGACTCTCAGACCATGAGAAAGAAAATTCTCTGCTCTGAAGAGACAAAGATTGAACTCTTTGGTGTGAATGCCAGGAATCACATTTGGAGGAAACCAGGCACCGCTCATCACCAGGCCAATACTATCCCTACAGTGAAGCATGGTGGTGGCAGCATCATGCTGTTTGGATGTTTTTCAGCGGCAGGAACTGGGAGACTAGTCAGGATAAAGGGAAAGATGACTGCAGCAATGTACAGAGACATCCTGGATGAAAACCTGCTCCAGAGCGCTCTTGACCTCAGACTGGGGCGACAGTTCATCTTTCAGCAGGACAACGACCCTAAGCACACAGCCAAGATATCAAAGGCGTGGCTTCAGGACAACTCTGTGAATGTCCTTGAGTGGCCCAGCCAGAGCCCAGACTTGAATCCAATTGAACATCTCTGGAGAGATCTTAAAATGGCTGTGCACCGACGCTTCCCATCCAACCTGATGGAGCTTGAGAGGTGCTGCAAAGAGGAATGGGCGAAACTGGCCAAGGATAGGTGTGCCAAGCTTGTGGCATCATATTCAAAAAGACTTGAGGCTGGAATTTCTGCCAAAGGGGCATCGACAAAGTATTGAGCAAAGGCTGTGAATACTTATGGACATGGGATTTCTCAGTTTTTTATTTTTAATAAATGTGCAAAAACCTCAAGTAAACTTTTTTCACATTGTCATTATGGGGTGTTGTGTGTAGAATTCTGAGGAAAAAAATGAATTTAATCCATTTTGGAATAAGGCTGTAACACAACAAAATGTGGAAAAAGTGATGCGCTGTGAATACTTTCTGGATGCACTGTAGCTGCCTTTGTGTACCCTAATGAGAATTCATACCAATTACGCCCAGCTGCCCATAGTTATCTCATTTCTTCCCTTGTCATCTTTTCACTCCCTAAACTGTGCATTCACCCCCCCCCCCCCCCGATATGCAAATGCTCTAATCAGCTGCCAATCAATCAAGATGTTACCTGGGCACGCCCATGCAGGAGACCTCCGCTCCGCCCTCAATCAGCAGTCACTCACAATCAATGACACTGGTCAACAAGCATTTTGCTACTGGGATTCTTTCACCTTTACTTTAACAAATTTCACTTGCTGACTCCAAATCTGAAAACCGTTTTCATCTAGCAGCACGTCCCGTTTTTTAGTTCTGATGTTCCAGGTCTTGGACAACTAGGGTGACTGGACAGTAAAGGCGATGCGTTTCAGCTTTTAAGAAATAAGTTTGTTCTCGAGAAAAGTGAAGCCAAAATTAAGGAAGGTTTTTTTGTTGGCCCTGAAATCCGTGAACTGATGCTTGACGAGGAGTTCAAAAGGAAACTGAAGCCCACTGAATCAGCACCCTCATTCGTGCGGGTTGTCCAGACTTTTCTTGACAGTCACAAAGCAGAGAATTATACAGAGCTTGTGGAGAATATGCTGTAAGTACGAGAGCCAGAATGTCACTGAAGACGCATTTTTGACATTCTCATCTTTTTTTCCACCAAATCTAAGCGATGTCAGAGATGAGTATGAGGAAAGATTTCATCAAGATATAAAGGTGATGGAAAACTGATATCGGGGAAAATTCACTCTGAGCATGATGGGTGACTACTGTTGGTTCTTGCAAAGTGAGACGGATGTGTTAAGATTTTGAATCCTTAATTGCTTATTTTAACTGCTCCTTAATAGCAATAAAATTCAAGGAGCCAGCAGTTCTTCATCTAGCGTGTCTCCATTTCCACCCGTGTGTATTCATCATTCGCTATTTGCTTTAATTAAGGAACCTGAAGAGACGGTGAAGAATGAAAATAGGCTTCAAATCACTTGGATGATTCATGCATTAGAAAGGAAAAAAAAATCTTTGCTTTAAGAATGAACTGACATGGTGAAGTTAAGACACTAACAAGCCAAGAAATTAAATGCGATCTGCTAGGGGTGAGGATTGGCTTCTAATTAAGCAACTGAGATGGAACAAAAACCAGCAGCCTCTGCGGCTCTGCAGCACTGGAGTTGGCCACCAACCCCTGCCATATGCTGTCCATTCAGTTTTTCTTGATGCTTCTCCGTGAACTGTCTCAATGCAGAGACTTCATCAGTTTTTCCTCCCCCTGGCATAAAACCAAACTGCCCGCCCCATTATCTCATATTTTCAAAGCCTGGGTATGAGAAGAACCCACCTTAACCTCACCAGTGGCATTGAAAATCTTTAAGGAGACACCTGATGTCTAGAGCAGGTTAGAGTGGCTACCAAACAAATCCAATCCATTGTTGGCATGTCTGTAGAAAACGGCCTTATTTTGTTTTGTGCCATCCTGATAACACATCATTCTAAAAGCTGAATCTGGGCATGAAGTGGCCAGTGCCAACATGATGCCCATTATGTAGATGACAGCCTGCCGCGTTGATGAACCCATCCCCACTGTGTGTTGAATTTCCAACTCAGATGCCAACCGCTTGAGAGGCCCCAGGCTGCTCTTCAGCATGGCTCACTTGACAGGACAGAAGAGGCGCGCAGACTGGCATTTTCCTGCTGATCATTAGGAATTTTCACATCTGTGATAAATTAAGTAATTGGAATTCATCGCCTGCACAAGTGGAGCTCATTTCCAAGTGTCTTTCAGTTGCAGGCAGGATGGATTTTTGTTTTTTAGTCATTTTGCCATCAATTGATGACTTAGAAAATATTTTAGGATTTTGGGGGAGAGTGGCCCCCACAGTGGGACGTGATGCGTGTATCAAACAGTCGCAATTTTATAGCACCTTTCACTCAGGGCGTCTACAGTGCATCCGGAAAGTATTCCCAGCGCATCACTGTTTCCACATTTTGTTATGTTACAGCCTTATTCCAAAATGGATTAAATTCATTTTTTTCCTCAGAATGCTACACACAACACCCCATAATGACAACGTGAAAAATGTTTACTTGAGATTTTTGCAAATTTATTAAAAATAAAAAAAAAACGAGAAAGCACATGTACATAAGTATTCACAGCCTTTGCCATGAATCTCAAAATTGAGCTCAGGTCCATCCTGTTTCCCCTGATCATCCTTGAGATGTTTCTGCAGCTTCATTGGAGTCCACCTTGTGGTAAATTCAGTTGACTGGACATGATTTGGAAAGGCACACACCTGTCTATAGAAGGTCCCACAGTTGACAGTTCATGTCAGAGCACAAACCAAGCATGAAGTCAAAGGAATTGTCTGTAGACCTCCGAGACAGGATTGTCTCGAGGCACAAATCTGGGGAAGGTTACGGAAAAATTTCTGCTGCTTTGAAGGTCCCAGTGAGCACAGTGGCCTCCATCATCCATAAGTGGAAGAAGTTCGAAACCACCAGGATTCTTTCTAGAGCTGGCCGGCCATCTAAACTGAGCAATCGGGGGAGAAGGGCCTTAGTCAGGGAGATGACCAAGAACCCGATGGCCACTCTGTCAGAGCTCCAGAAGTCCTCTGTGGAGAGAGGAGAACCTTCCAGAAGGACAACCATCATTGCAGCAATCCACCAATCAGGCCTGTATGGTAGAGTGGCCAGACGGAAGCCACTCCTTAGTAAAAGGCACATGGCAGCCCGCCTGGAGTTTGCCAAAAGGCACCTGAAGGACTCTCAGACCATGAGAAAGAAAATTCTCTGGTCTGATGAGACAAAGATTGAACTCTTTGGTGTGAATGCCAGGCGTCACGTTTGGAGGAAACCAGGCACCGTTCATCACCAGGCCAATACCATCCCAACAGTGAAGCATGGTGGTGGCAGCATCATGCTGTGGTGATGTTTTTCAGTGGCAGGGACTGGGAGACTAGTCAGGATAAAGGGAAAGATGACTGCAGCAATGTACAGAGACATCCTGGATGAAAACCTGCTCCAGAGCGCTCTTGACCTCAGACTGGGGCAACGGTTCATCTTTCAGCAGGACAACGACACTAAGCACACAGACAAGATATCAAAGGAGTGGCTTCAGGACAACTCTGTGAATGTCCTTGAGTGGCCCAGCCAGAGCCCAGACTTGAATCCGATTGAACATCTCTGGAGAGATCTTAAAATGGCTGTGCACTGACGCTTCCCATCCAACCTGATGGAGCTTGAGAGGTGCTGCAAAGAGGAATGGGCGAAACTGGCCAAGGATAGGTGTGCCAAGCTTGTGGCATCATATTCAAAAAGACCTGAGGCTGGAATTGCTGCCAAAGGGGCATCGACAAAGTATTGAGCGAAGGCTGTGAATACTTATGTACATGGGATTTGTCAGTTTGTTTATTTTTAATAAATTTGCAAAAACCTCAAGTAAACTTTTTTCATGTTGTCATTATGGGGTGTTGTGTGTAGAATTCTGAGGAAAAAAATGAATTTAATCCATTTTGGAATAAGGCTGTAACATAACAAAATGTGGAAAAAGTGATGTGCTGGAAATACTTTCTGGATGCACTGTAGCTGCCTTTGTGTACCCTAATGAGAATTCATACCAATTACGCCCAGCTGCCCATAGTTATCTCATTTCTTCCCTTGTCATCTTTTCACTCCCTAAACTGTGCACTCACCCCCTCCCCTGATATGCAAATGCCCTAATCAGCTGCCAATCAATCAAGATGTCACCTGGGCACGCCCATGCAGGAGACCTCCGCTCCGCCCTCAATCAGCAGTCACTCACAATCAATGACACTGGTCAACAAGCATTTTGCTACTGGGATTCTTTCACCTTTACATCTCAAGGATGATCAGGGGAAACAGGATGCACCTGAGCTCAATTTTGAGATTCACGGCAAAGGCTGTGAATACTTATGGACATGTGCTTTCTCGTTTTTTTTTATTTTTAATAAATTTGCAAAAACCTCAAGTAAACTTTTTTCACGTTGTCATTATGGGGTGTTGTGTGTAGAATTCTGAGGAAAAAAATGAATTTAATCCATTTTGGAATAAGACTGTAACATAACAAAATGTGGAAAAAGTGATGCGCTGTGAATACTTTCTGGATGCACTGTACATGCACACACATAACTGGGATGAGGTGAGTCACCCGGTTAAGGCCAAAAACCCAATTCTTAAAACTCTGCCTTTAGATGCACAAGTAATCTCTTGGAAGATCTCCTTTGTCAAAATGCCTCGAAATCATTAAACCGAAAACAACGTCCTCATCGACCACCAAGAATCCAAAAACGAGCGTGAAGCCAGTGATGATTTTCTTGTTTTTTATAAATACTGTGACCACTGGATGGCTCTCTAGACCCCCAGTGACTCAAAGCACAGGTACGGTCAAGGGATTAAATAAAGTAGATTTTTTATTATACAAAGTATCCATGGTAGGCCTTTCCTCTGAAGCACAAGCACAGTTCAAATTATTTTCTTTCACTGTCATCCAGGAAGGCCTTGTCCATCAACTCCAACTCCCCAAGTGAGAGGAGGCAGCCCCTATGATCCTAGACTTGGAAGTACTTCCAGTGCTAGGACTTCACCCAAAGGAAGCACTTCTGGGTCAGGCAGAAGCCTTCCAAAGTGGGGATAGTGCTTCCATGCGGTGGCACCCATGGAACCCAGCAGGGCTCTCCAATAGGACTATGATTCCCAATATTATTTGCAAGGCATGTGCATGGGTGCCCCACTCCAGGAGCGGTGCCACCTAGTGGGTTGGGAGAGCGTTCAATCTTGACAGACTCTCTCCCCAAGTTCTTACCGGCCTCTTGGCAAGGTGAGGGTCTTCAGTCGAACCCATTCAGAATGCCAGTCCATTCCTGTCGGCACACAATGCCAGCCTCCTGGCTGAGATGGATTACAGGGTTTCAATTGCCCAGGATGCCAGTCCATCCATGCCATTCTTCATAATACATTTAGTCCTTCATGTGCTGTGAAACAGACCCTGTTCTTCCTCTATATGCATCTCCGACCTGAGCCAGCAATGATTCGCAGTCTTGCTGCTGGCCGCTGCATCACCTGATTACACTGTTTCAACATATTTGTACCAGCTAGCTGGCACTTTATTAATACGTTTCTGTTACCTGATTGCAAGCAGCTCATTCTTCTGCTTAGACGTGCAACTGAACCCTGCAAAGGAGCGGCAGACCAGAACAACAGGCTTCTTGCCTTATGCCCGGTGCTGCTGCGATGACAACAACACACGTATGTGTGCTTCAATTAAAGAATTACTGCATTAGCATTCTCTTTAAAAAAGACTGCAGTATGTAAGACATGTTACTTTTAACGCGTTACCCTATGGCTAATGAGATTGTGCTGCTGAGCTTAGAACCGTACGTTCAGCTCATCGGCATACATTTACCAATTTCTGAAATAATGAGACAGATTATTTCACCCAGGAGAAGGAATAATGCGATCACCCGAGCATTTGCCTCAGGAAATAGATCTTGTGGGCAATTCTACCTATAGCAGTTCGAAGGGTACAGGGTGTTCAAACAAATCACCAGGGCCAGATAATATTTGCCCTCGAGTTCTTAAGGAGGCCAGCGAGTACAGATGTAAACCCTTGACACATATTTTTAGGAAGTCACTGCGCACTGGAGAAATTCTGAAGGATGAAAAATGGCAAATATCATCCTGTTACGTAAAGAGGGTGACCAGGTCAATCCGGCACGGTGGCGCAGTGGGTAGCACTGCTGCCTCGCAGTTGGGAGACCTGGGGACCCGGGTTCGCTTCCCGGGTCCTCTTTGTGTGGAGTTTGCATGTTCTCCCCGTGTCTGCGTGGGTTTCCTCCGGGCGCTCCGGTTTCCTCCCACAGTCCAAAGACATGCAGGTTAGGTAGATTGGTGATTCTAAATTGGCCCTAGTGTGTGCTTGGTGTGTGGGTGTGTTTGTGTGTGTCCTGCGGTGGGTTAGCACCCTGCCCGGGATTGGTTCCTGCCTTGTGCCCTGTGTTGGCTGGGATTGGCTCCAGCAGACCCCCGTGACCCTGTGTTCGGATTCAGCAGGTTGGAAAATGGATGGAGGTTGAGCAGAGCATGGCAAGGACTGGAGTTATTAGGGACAGTCAGCATGGGGTCAGAAGATGGAGGTCGTGTTTTACTAACATGCTGGAATTCTACGAGGAAGCAACAAAAGGATACGACCAGAGTGCAGCAGATGATATTATTTATCTGGACTTTCACAAAGCATTTGATGAGGTGCCACATGAGAGGTTGGGCATCAAACTACAAGAAACAGGAGTTCAGGGTGAGGTGGGTGCAGAATTGGCTCAGACACAGGAAGTAGATGGTGATGGTGTGAGGAACCTCTTCAGAACTGGCCGATATTAAGAGTGGTGACCAGCAGGGGGCAGTGCTGGCAAATTTTGAGCAGATGCGGCAAAGTCTAAGGAGGCTAGACTGGGACAAGCTTTTAAGTGTGGAGACAGTCGAGGAGCAATGGGACAGGTTTAAACAGTTTTACATGTCATTCAGGACATACATAAATCTGGAATTAGCAGGAAACATAAAAAAACTGAGCAGTGTTTTAAATAAACAGTTAAAACAGAAGCTACAAAGCAAAAAACGAACAATAAGACATGTAAGATTAATAACTCCAATATGAACCATAAGGCATATGAAAACTTGAGGGCAACCATTAAGAAGGATGTTAAGGAGTCTACAAGACAGTTAGAGAGGAACACAGCAGACAAGGAGAAAGACGACCCAAAGAAATTCGTTCAGGATTTTTGTATTAAAAGCAAGTGAAGTGTATCGGGAATAGTAAAGGGGAATTAAAAGACATAGACAGTGAAACAGTAGACGCTCTAAACTCACATTTTTCTGATTTCTTCACAAGTGAGGAAGTATATCACTTCCAGGTGGTAACAGGGACTACTAAGGAGGTACTGAGGGATTTGGAAATGGTAGAGAGAGATGAGCTGCTGAGCTTAAATAGGCTGAAATCAAACAAATCTCCAGGACTAGATAATAATTCCCCTCAAGTTCTCAATGTGGGTCCTGAGCACAGAAATAAACTCTTTAGGAAGTCACTGAGCACTGGGAAAATTCCGAAGGACTGCAAAATGGTAAATATTATCCCATTATATAAAAAGGGTGAATGGGCAGATCCAAGCAACTACAGGCCAGTAAGCTTAACGTGCATCACAGGAAAATTAATGGAAGGAATTATGAAGGAGAAGATTGAGCAGCGCATGGCAAGGACAGGAGTAATTAGGAACAGTCAGCATGGGCTCAGAAGAGGGAGGTCGTGTTTTAATAACATGCTAGAATTCTATGAGGAAGCAAGAAAAGGCGACCATAGTGGAGCAGAAGATATTATTGATCTGGACTTTCACAAAGCATTTGATGAGGTGCCACATGAGAGGTTGGGCATCAAATTAAAAGAAGTTGCAGTTCAGGGTGATGTTTTTAGATGGGTGCAGAATTGGCTCAGACACAGGAAGTAGAGGGTGACATTGTGAGGATCCTCATCAGAATTGGCTATAAATGTAATGAATTATTATTATTATTATTATTAGAGTGGTGAACATCAGGGGCCGCTGCTATTTTTAATATATATATATAAATGATTTGAAAAGGACCTATAAAGAACAAGCTGGGCAAGTCTGCAGATGCTACCAAGATACGTGGACTGGCAGATGATGTTCTAGAAGCGTGAGAAGACTCTCTTGCTTAGTACTATTTCCTGTAGGGGGCGATAGATCCCTAGTTGGAATAAGTTTTTTTGTAATTGCAGCGTTTTAAGTAACCCGAAACTATATAGATATAATATTAATGATAGATAGATAGATAGATACTTTATTAATCCCAAGGGGAAATTCACATACTCCAGCAGCAGCATACTGATACAAAAAACAATATTAAATTAAAGATTGATAATAATGTAGGTAAAAACAGACAATAACTTTGTATAATGTTAATGTTTACCCCCCCGGGTGGAATTGGAGAGCCGCATAGTTTGGGTGAGGAACGATCTCCTCAGTCTGTCGGTGGAGCAGGACGGTGACAGCAGTTTGTCGCTGAAGCTGCTCCTCTGTCTGGAGATGACATTGTTTAGTGGATGCAGTGGATTCTCCATGACTGACAGGAACCTGCTCAGCGCCCGTCGCTCTGCCACAGATTATTAAAAGGCGATATCTCTCCCATAGTGATATTGCGGTACGAAATCACATAAGAGAAAATACCTTAGCTTTCTTTGATGACGATTTACACGGCATTAAAGACGGAGGAAGCCACATGACAAAACTTTATCAAGGTGGGATCTCAATGTATACAGTCTACCATTTTCCGTCGCTGCGATGGAAGGATTTTCAGGACGGATGACGTAATCTTCCATTAGTCCATCGGCTTCGAGGTTTTTGGCTGCTATCCAAGTCTTTTATACTGTTTTCTCCACGTGCAGACCCTTACTTAGGTTCCAAACAAGGCAAGGAGAGGATTCAATTTCATCTTAATAATCTGCATTGTTATAATCTTTAATTTAATATTGTTTTTTTTTTTTTTTTTGTATCAGTATGCTGCTGCGGGAGTATGTGAATTTCCCCTTGGGATTAATAAAGTATCTATCTATCTATCTATCTATCTATCTATCTATCTATCTATCTATCTATCTATCTATCTATCTATCTATCTATCTATCTATCTATCTATCTATCTATCTATCTATCTATCTATCTATCTATCTATCTATCTATCTATCTATTATATAGTGCCTATCTATCTATCTATCTATCTATCTATCTATCTATCTATCTATCTATCTATCTATCTATCTATCTATCTATCTATCTATCTATCTATCTATCTATCTATCTATCTATCTATCTATCTATCTATCTATCTATCTATCTATCTATCTTATACAGAAATAGTACAATGCCATTTTCATAGTTGTCCCCTTCTCTCTTCCAATGCTTGCCTAGCAGTTCTAAATGTTGAGAGCCCCTGTGTGCTAACTTTGGCCTGGCCTGTACATGTGAGTGGATTTATAAAATAATTTTTGTACAGAGCACAGTGACATTAAACTTATTATTCTGATTACAGGTACATTTCTATCTGAGTGATAGCTGTTAGGTTTTGTAAATCTGGGACTTGTAATTCACTTATATTTCATTCTGAATTCTTCACTTGAGGTGGTCAGTTTTGTCACCTTGTCCTGTAGCACTTGTTCCCAAACAATAACAACATTTATTTATATAGCACATTTTCATACAAAAAGTAGCTCAAAGTGATTTACATAATGAAGAAAAGAAAAATAAAAGACAAAATAAGAAAGTAAAATAAGACATCATTAGTTAACATAGAAAAGGAGTAAGGTCCGACGGCCAGGGTGGACAGAAAAAACAAAAAAAAAAAAACTCCAGAAAGCTGGAGAAAAAAATAAAATCTGTAGGGGTTCCAGGCCACGAGACCACCCAGTCCCCTCTGGGCATTCTACCTAACATAAATGAAATAGTCCTCTTTGTAGTTAGGGTTCTCACGGAGTCACTTGATGCTGATGGTCATACAGACTTCTGGCTTTTAAGTCCCCAGACTGATTTTCACTTAATTACGTTGACCTCTTCTGGATAAGAGCGTCTGCCAAGCAAATACATATAAACGTATTTCTCCCTCCAGCTTGTCCAAAAGGGATCCCATAACTGAGCTTAACATCTTAATCAGCTTGTTCACTTGGTGGGCCACACTTGAAGCGATATAACTGGCCCAGCATACCACACTGGTTATCACACAATTATAGAACATGTGAAGTATATCACTCCTAGCATGAAAGGAGCTCTGTGCTACTAAATTAGTCCAGCTTGTCATTGATGTGGACATCCAAGTATTTGTAGTAGTGCATCACCTCCACATTCACTCCCTGTATACTGACTGGGCCTACAGGACTCTTTGGTGAACGTCAATAATCAGTACCTTGGTTTTGCTGATGTTGAGTTACAGACAATTCTCAAAGTTCTCCCTCTGAACTCTCAGTCTCATCCCCCATGTCAATACACACCATTAGTGTAGAATCATGTGAACAATTCTGCAAGTGACACAATCTGCTGTTAGATTTATATTTTGACTTGTCCAGGGTGAACAGAAAAAGTGACAGGATGTTTCCTTGAGGTGGTCCAGTGTTGTTCTCACAGCCCTTGAGCCTCACAAACTGTGGTCTGCCAGGTTGGGTAGCATGCACTGGTACAGCACTTTACCATACCCACCACACAATGAAACAGCTCAGGATCCCATTTGACAACCCCCAAACAGACAGGTGGTCCAGTCCCACCCTCTGAAAATGACAGTCTATCTGCCCCAGCCAGGTGTTACATGGGCATCCCCTTGTCCTGGTCCAGCCACTGAGGTCCTCAACAATGAGGGTCCTGTGAGTCAGATCACCCTCGGAGAATCGCGCCACATGGCCGTAGTGCTATAACTGATGCTCCCTCACAATATAGGTCGTGTGCCTCATTCGGGACTCCATGAGCACCCAAGGATTCTCTGAAGAGTCACAGTACCAAAGGTCACTGGGTAGCATCCATGTCTTGCAGACAGGAAGCACCAGGACTCTAAAGACTTAATAATAATAATAATAATAATAATAATGAGTCACATTTATTGAGCACCTTTCATAAACCCAAGGTCGCTTTACATACAGAGTAGAAAAAAAAATTACACAGATGACAAAAGTTCATAGAAGAGGAAAGTTTTCAGTTGAGATTTAAAAGTGCAGAAAGAGGAGCAATCTCGGAGAGACTGAGGAAGAGAGTTCCAGAGTTGAGGGGCTATATCACTGAAGGACCTTCTTCCCAGGGTGGAGAGTCTGGTGCTGTGGGACAGTAAGGAGATGACTGGTCGAGGACCTGAGAGAGCGACAAGGAGTGTATGGAGCTGAGTGAGGTAGAGGGGGGCAAGGTTATGTAGGGCTTTGAAGGGGAGAAGCAGAATCTTGAATTTAGTCCTTGATGGCACCGGTAACCAGTGAAGCTGGGAGAGAACAGGGGAGATGTGAGCAGAACAACACTTTGTGTGGGTGAGGACTCTGGCAGCGGAGTTCTGAATGTACTGTAGCTTCTGTATACAGATCTAATTCTTCCAAATCTAATTATGCAACTGTTCGACTGACAACCATCTCCCCGCCATTTTGGAATGCAGGGCAGGTGCTGCCATCTTTCGGCAACAAAAATAATTTTAAGTGAAATCTCTATGTGCAGGGCAGGTGCTGTGAATTCTCTATGTAATAAACTTAAGCGTAATGAAAATTGCATAATTAGATCTGGACCACCCTATAGATTTTGCAGGGAGGCCAATGACGAGGGAATTGCAGTAATCAATACGAGATGTTATGAAACAATGAACCAGAGTTTGAGCATCAATAAAGGACAGAAATGGACGGAGGTGGGCAATGTAATGTAGTAGTACTTGGACCTTCATCCTTTTGCATAGATGTTGGGAGCACCACGCACCCCTTTCCAGCGACCTCATGACCCTCTCCATGCTCTCCCAATCATAGGAAAAGCCATCAGAGACATAAATGTTGCCACTAAGGTAAGTAAACCTCTCAACGTGGTCGACATTCCCTCTGCCGACAGACACATTGCCAATGGCTGCGCTCATGAGGTCATTCAGATCTTGTTTTTTTTATCAGGAAACTCGCAAGCCCAGACATTCAAACTCCTTGCTCAGTCTCTCGAGAGCCCCTATCAGAGCCTCCATTGACTCCATGAGACTGCGTGGCTGATAATCCAGTATCCAGGACAACACAGGCTTACCCACCTGCATATCCCCAAACTTAAACCTTAACAGGGATGGCTGGAGGGTACTGAAGGCATTGGAGAAACCAAAAAAACATCCTCCTCACTGGGCTGCCAGCCTTGTGGGGCAGAAAGATAATGGCATCTTCCCCTCCAGTCTTTATCTCATAAACAAACTCCATTGGGTGCAGATGGTTATTTTGTAGGAGGACTCATGTAGTCCAAGACCAGACTCTTCATGATGTGGAACATAAGGCCACTGGCTTAGTCTTTAAGTGAAGATGTGCCTGCCTGCTTCCTTCGGATCTGGAACAATACAGGATGTCAGTTTCTCTGTGTGAAGATAAATGGTGAAATGTTTAAGCTTCCCAGTAACAATTTTCCCATCTCCGTCCTATTGACTCTCCTCAGGATTTTTAAAACGGCTATTAAGTCACCTCTTTATCTTTCTCTCATTCCACTTTTAGGTGTCACTCGTGGTGAACGTAGCCAGTGAGTGCGGCTTCACTGAAGAGCATTACAAAGATCTGCAGCAGCTCCAGCGGGATTTTGGACCTTACCACTTCAACGTCCTGGCTTTCCCATGTAACCAGTTTGGTCAGCAGGAGCCTGGAAGTGACAGGGAGATTGAGATGTTTGCTCGGCGTACCTATGCCGTCTCCTTTCCCATGTTCAGTAAAATCGCCGTGGTGAGCAGCGGAGCGAACAATGCCTTCAAATACCTTGTAGGTAAGTTGGTAGGCGTGCTAATTGGATGTTATGGATTTACAGCAGAGATCTGGACATGTCGGGCAGCATGGTGACGCAGTGGGTAGCGCTGCTGCCTCGCAGTTGAGGGACCAGGGTTCGCTTCCCAAGTCCTCCCTGCGTGGAGTTTGCATGTTCTCCCCGTGTCTGCGTGGGTTTCCTCCGGGCGCTCCGGTTTCCTCCCACAGTCCAAAGACATGCTGGTTAGGTGGACTGGCGATTCTAAATTGGCCCTAGTGTGTGCTTGGTGTGTGGGTGTGTTTGTGTGTGTCCTGCGGTGGGTTGGCACCCTGCCCGGGATTGGTTCCTGCCTTGTGCCCTGTGTTGGCTGGGATTGGCTCCAGCAGACCCCCGTGACCCTGTGTTTAGATTCAGCGGGTTGGAAAATGGATGGATGGATGGATCTGGACATGTGTGATTTTAAACCTCCTCAACATAGCCAGGTTCTGTAAGGCCATAAATAAAGTGGAATGACATGGGAAAAAAGGATTGAACATGCTGAGAAAAAGCAGAACACAAGGCAGAGAAGTAGCTGAGATCCAAAAATAGTTGCAAGTAATGCCACCTTCTATCTGTCCAAAGTGATATCAGCTGGGTTACGACATATCGGTGGGCTTTAAAAAGGTGTTTTGCTACCAAGCTGTCACACAAGAAACATCTCATGACGGGTAAAAGCAAAGAGCTCTACCAAGACATTCCCAAATTTGTGAATTTCCCCTTGGGATTAATAAAGTATCTATCTATCTATCTATCTATCTATCTATCTATCTATCTATCTATCTATCTATCTATCTATCTATCTATCTATCTATCTATCTATCTATCTATCTATCTATCTATCTATCTATCTATCTATCTATCTATCTATCTATCTATCTATCTATCTATATGATTGTTGCAAACTGTATCAATGGAACTGGTGTTTCAAATCTTCTCAGTAAACACCATCGGAGCTATAATCCTTGGAAGGACCATCACTCCATCATCAACTGGCTACGCACAGGAGCTCCTTGCAAGATTTCTGATCAGATATTCAGAAGGATACTCAGAAGATTAGCTCAAGAGTCAGGGACCACTTGGAAAGATCTCCAGAAAAACTTGGAGGCAGCAGGTACAATTGGTACAGAAAATAAACAATAGGCAATACGCTCCACCGCATCACCACACAAGACTCCATTACTGAAGAAAAGGCATCATTTAGAGTTTGCTATCCAACATTTGGACAAGCCTATTAGGTACTGGGAGAATAGAGTCTGGTCAGATGAGGCCAAAGTCAAACTTTTTGGCTTTCATACTACACACCATGTTTAGAGGAGAACAACAACAACTACATTTATTTATTTCTATTGCACATTTTCATACAAATGACGTAGCTCAAAATTGCTTTACAAGATGGGATTGGCTCCAGAAGACCCCTATGACCCTGTGTTAGGATATAGTGGGTTGGATAATGAATGGATGGATAATTAACAAAGAATAAAGTAAGGTCCTATGGCCAGGGAGGACAGAAAAAAAAAACAAAAAAAACCAAAAAGCTGGAGAATTAGATAGATAGAATTAAACAAAATTTGCAGGGGTTCCAGGCCATGAGACCACCTAGTCAGCCCCTACTGGGCATTCTACCTAACATCAATGATCTCAATCAGTCCTCATGGTTTTCAGGCTTCATGTGGAAGAATTAGATGCTGATGCTCATGTGGACCTCTGACCTTCAATCCATCAAAGAAAGAAAGAACGAAAGAAAGAAAGAAAGAACGAAAGAAAGAAAGAAATGTTATAAGAGGTCTAACTCTGCTATATTTCTTAATTGAAAAAATGCTGTCCTAGTAATCTGATTAATATGTGATTTAAAATTTAGGTCTTAACTTTCAATCCTAATGCATCAAGTTTTCTTCTAATACTCTCATTATATCCATTTTTACCAATCACTAATATTTCAGATTTCTCCTTATTTAGTTTGAGAAAATTCCTACTCCTCCATTCAAAAACAAAAGTAAGACATTTTGTCAGTGAATCAAGAGTGTCGGGGTCATCAGGTGCTATTGGTAAATACAGCTGTGTGTCATCAGCATAGCTGTGGTAGCTCAAGTTATGCCCCAAGATAAACTGACCTAACGGAAGCATGTAAATCAAAAAGAGCAGCAGACACAGGATAGAGCCTTGTGGACCACCATATAGAATATCAAGGGTCTTTGAAGTATAATTACCATAACTAACAAAGAATTTTCTACCTGCCAGGTAGGACTCAAACCAATGTAAGACACTGCCAGTGAGAACACTCAGATCTAAGAGGGTGAGAACAGATAGACCGCCTCTGTCTGCATTTACCTCCAAGTCTTTGACTACTTTATTGAGTGCATTGTAATTTTTTCTAAAACTCAACTGAAACTTGTCAATAACTGAACATTTATTCAGGTGGTCATTTTGCTGCATAATAACTGCCTTCTCTAGGATTTTACTTAAGAAATGCAGGTTAGAAATAGGTCTAAAATTTTCAAAAACAGAGGAGTTGGGATTAATCTGGAGATGGAAGCATCATGGTGTGAGGCTGTTTCTCATCTCATCTCATTATAGTGGCAGACTTCATGTAATTGAAGGCACGACGAATAGGGCCATGTACCGAGAGATTCTCGAAATTAATCTTCTGCCATCCACTAGGATCATGAGGCTGAGACATGGGTGGTCTTTCCAGCAAGACAATGAACCAAAACATACAGCAAAGAAAACTCCCAGTTGGTTTCAGAGAAAGAAAATCGAGTGGTTACAATGACTGAGTCAATCATCTGACGTAAATACAACTGAACATTTGTGGATGGAACTGAAGATCAGAGTTCACAAGTATCTTCAAGATTTAAATACAATCACTTCAGAAGAACACCTGAGCACTGCAGGCGATGGGTTTCTTCATACAGGAAGTGTCATTACAACCAAAGGGCTTCTCCATTACGTATTAAATTAGCGTATTCAACACTTTTGCCGTGTCATTCCACTTTATTACACACACCTCTATTTAGGGCCTTTAATGATGTGGATTCTTTATATTTGTGGATATCTTTAGTTAATACCAACGTCTGGTGAGAATATCATGTGAATTGCCTCACTGGAAACATATTTCCTTATAAAAAATGTTGTCACGTTCAGTACTTATTTCCCCCACTGTCTGTAGTGCTGCATGTTCTTCCAAAGCAATTCATCCTTAGTTTCAACTGTCCATAAAACTTTCTCCCAGTGGCGTGGAGGACTGTCATTTCAAAGTGTCATTTCCGCACTGAAATCTATATAAATACCCCTAAATGAAAGTCTGCAGACTCCAAAGGGTAAAAGCAAGCTGGGGTATCTTATGAATCAATGAAACCCACCTGAGCGATCACAAACACCTGGGACACTAATTGTGGTGTCTTGAAATGGGGGGAGGGGGACCGTGTAGAAAAAGTGTTGTGTGGCCGAAATATGTGCAGATCCCCTTAAATGAAAATCTGCAGTGTGCACTTTAATGACGGTGTGTGAATTGTTTGATTTGTAATATTAAACTGTGAAGCAGAGGGGGAAACTGACCCAAACGATATGGGGGCACTGTGTATGGGTTCATTGAGGCTAATGAAGATTTGGCCAAAGCAGTTTGCTGGTGGGTGGGCATATATGAAACTAGGTGGGCGAATAAAATTTCACCCAGATAAGACGGTTTATAGAACTTGACCATCAGTGGCCAAACGAGGGGGCTCCTCTAATAAAACTCCACTCAGTAATGCACACAACGATGGAAGACACACACACACACACACAAATTCAATGACTCAGCCGTTAAAAATAAAAATCGATCCTCCTTGGCAGTTATAAGAAGAAAACTGGAAGTGCGCTTTCCAGTAGCAGAGACGGAGAAGGCGCAGTTTTAGTTTCGTCGACAGAAGCTCGCGTGTCAACTTCAGATGTGTCATCTTCATTTAAAGTCTGTCAAGGTCTTTGAAAGAAACTGAACAGAGAGCTGTTTTAAAGTCGGTTATTCTAGACTACTTATCTGTGGTTTTTCACCTTAACAAGTCGTGAGCAAATGATCACGCACGCAGGCGCAGCACTCAATAGGATGATTGGATGGGCATGTGTTCATAAAATATCAAATTAAATATATGTTTTATAGGATAACGAATACAGGGGGTCCTCGGGTTATGACACAGTTCCGTTCCTACAACAGTGATATAACCCAAATTTTTTATTGTTCTTTATTTCGCCTTATACGATTTCTCGTATTAGGAATTTGTTAGTTTTCGCATACCCCTTGGGGTCAGAGCGCAGGGTCAGCCATTGTACAGCACCCCTGGAGCAATTACAAGTTAAGGGTCTTGCTCAAGGGCCCAGCAGAGTAGGATCTCTTTTGGCAGTGACAGGGATTCGAACCGGCAACCTTCGGGATACCAGCGCAGATCCTTAGCCTCAGAGCCACCACTCCACCCCAAATTTTGGGTGCAAGTCGAAACACACCCTAGCCCAGGGGTGGCGAACTCCAGGCCTGGAGTGCCGCAGTGGCTACAAGTTTTCATTCTAACCCTTTTCCTAATCAGTGACCGATTTTTCACTACTAATTAACTTTTTCCCCATCACTTTAACAGCCCTGTTAGAAGAGTTCATCTCTCTGAATTGATTCCTTTCTTCATTAAATGACAGCCAAGCAGAAATGAGATGTGAAACGAGCTAACAGGTGACCAGCTAAACTGGGGCTTCAGACGCCAAACAATTTCACTCCAATCAGTTTCTTAATGAGAAGCCGATTCTTGCTGTTAATTAAACCCGCATGGCTTGTTGCTGCTCTCATTCTGCCATAGCACACATTTCCAAAACTGTTGTTTTTCTGTTCTTTCTAAGAGCACCGTCAAAATGTTTTGGTGACCTGAGAGATCAACGTTACTAAGACCTTCACCTCTCTTTAATTTCAGATATTGTGTAATGGGCACAGGGGAGCTGGTCATTTGGTGGCTTGTTTTGTGTCTCATTATTGTTTGGCTGCTAATTAACTGCGGTGGGTTGGCACCCTGCCCAGGATTGTTTCCTGCCTTGTGCCCTGTGTTGGCTGGGATTGGCTCCAGCAGACCCCCGTGACCCTGTGTTCGGATTCAGCGGGTTGGAAAATGGATGGATGGATGGATGGATGGATGGAAACAATTATGGGGCCCGAGGCAAATTAATTAAAATAAGTAATCAGCAGCAAAAACTGGTCACTAATTAAGAAGATGGTAAGAATGGAAACCTGCAGCCACTGCGGCACTCGAGGCCTGGAGTTTGCCACCCTTACCTATCCTAACACATTTGCAAAATCATAATCTAGAACATAAAAACACAACTGAAGCCAAATAAAAAGGAAAAGGACATACAGTGCATCCAGAAAGTATTCCCAGCGCATCACTTGTTCCACATTTTGTTACGTTACAGCCTTATTCCAAAATGGATTAAATTCATTTTTTTCCTCAGAATTCTGCACACAACACCCCATAATGACAACGTGAAAAAAGTTTACTTGAGGTTTTTGCAAATTTATTAAAAATAAAAAAATTGAGAAAGCACATGTACATAAGTATTCACAGCCTTTGCCATGAAGCTCGAAATTGAGCTCAGGTGCATCCTGTTTCTCCTGATCATCCTTGAGATGTTTCTGCAGCTTCATTGGAGTCCACCTGTGGTAAATTCAGTTGACTGGACATGATTTGGAAAGGCACACACCTGTCTATAAGGTCCCACAGTTGACAGTTCACGTCAGAGCACAAACCAAGCATGAAGTCAAAGGAATTGTCTGTAGACCTCCGAGACAGGATTGTCTCGAGGCACAAATCTGGGGAAGGTTACAGAAAACTTTCTGCTGCTTTGAAGGTCCCAATGAGCACAGTGGCCTCCATCATCCCTGCAGCAATCCACCAATCAGGCCTGTATGGTAGAGTGGCCAGACGGAGGCCACTTATTAGTAAAAGGCACATGGCAGCCCGCCTGGAGTTTGCCAAAAGGCACCTGAAGGACTCTCAGACCATGAGAAAGAAAATTCTCTGGTCTGATGAGACAAAGATTGAACTCTTTGGTGTGAATGCCAGGCGTCACGTTTGGAGGAAACCAGACACCGCTCATCACCAGGCCAATACCATCCCTACAGTGAAGCATGGCGGTGGCAGCATCATGCTGTGGGGATGTTTTTCAGCGGCAGGGACTGGGAGACTAGTCAGGATAAAGGGAAAGATGACTGCAGCAATGTACAGAGACATCCTGGATGAAAACCTGCTCCAGAGCGCTCTTGACCTCAGACTGGGGCGACGGTTCATCTTTCAGCAGGACAACGACTCTAAGCACACAGCCAAGATATCAAAGGAGTGGCTTCAGGACAACTCTGTGAATGTCCTTGAGTGACCCAGACTTGAATCCGATTGAACATCTGTGGAGAGATCTTAAAATGGCTGTGGACCAATGCTTCCCATCCAACCTGATGGAGCTTGAGAGGTGCTGCAAAGAGGAATGGGCGAAACTGGCCAAGGATAGGTGTGCCAAGCTTGTGGCATCATATTCAAAAAGACTTGAGGCTGGAATTGCTGCCAAAGGGGCATCGACAAAGTATTGAGCAAAGGCTGTGAATACTTATGTACATGGGATTTCTCAGTTTTTTTTATTTTTAATAAATTTGCAAAAACCTCAAGTAAACTTTTTTCATGTTGTCATTATGGGGTGTTGTGTGTAGAATTCTGAGGAAAAAAAATGAATTTAATCCATTTTGGAATAAGGCTGTAACATAACAAAAGGTGGAAAAAGTGATGCGCTGTGAATACTTTCTGGATGCACTGCAATGTACTGTACACTGTACTGTAGTAACAGAAAAAAATGACATAAAATGAGTGTAAAATAATTCCTTACCTTTATTCCTTCTGATCTCTTTACAATGTCTAATTTCACTTCCATCGTGATGGCTTTCCTCTTCTTCGAAGCACTGCCATCTGAAGACCCTGACTTTCATTCAGGAGCCATGATAAGGGCCACAAAGTCGCCAAACAAAGCCACACAAACAGAACATTTCCTCTGCGCGCAATGAAACTAGTTCGCCAACTCCCTCACTCATACGCCACTTTACTGCGTATTCTTCCGCTTCGCGCAACCAAACTAGTTCGCCCACGTAGTCTGTAAGTACGATGCTAACGGTGTAAGCTGAAACACTCACATCTCAATTTTTTTTAAGTTTTTATGGGAGTTAGCATTGTAAACTCGAAATGTTGCATGTCGAGATGTTGTAACCCGAGGACTCCATGTAATAGTAACATAATTATCAAACTGTTTTACATAAAATATATAAGGGATCCTGAGGTTGTTTGTCATGTGATGGGTACGACAATGCGCTATCAGTGAATGCTCCCAACCTCTCCTCTATATTATATATTTATTTCATTTTTTAATATTTTTATTTTATTAATTTTCATTGTAATCATTCCATACAAACAGATCAATTTATAACCCAACAAATTTGAAGACTAATCAATTTGAAAATTGAAAAGTGATTGGGTGGATAGGGGGCTCATCCACAATCACCTTTGGCTACACTACTGGACCACAGTTTAGGACAAATTACTAGCAGAGTAAAAAATACAGCTAAGATTCACACCGTCAATAGGATGGTGATTTATTTATATTTTCGGTGGGGATCCCAGGAACACACCCAGCCTTGGCCCGACTCGCACACACACTTGCTCACACAGACAAAAAGGCAACTGGCAATAAAACAGAAATCTAAGACTGTATTAAACAATAATAAATGAAATATAACTATATTCGAAGACCTACTCAATCCCATCAACATGCCTTCCAATGAGGAAGCAGAGCCTGGGGACTCAGAGGTGGGCTCCCCCATCTCTGGGACTGAGGTCACCGAGGTGGTCAAAAAACTCCTTGGTGGCAGGGCCCCGGGGGTGGATGAGATACGCCCGGAGTTCCTCAAGGCTCTGGATGTTGTAGGACTGTCTTGGCTGACACGCCTCTGCAACATCGCATGGACATCAGGGACAGTGCCTCTGGATTGGCAGACCGGGGTGGTGGTCCCCCTCTTTAAGAAGGGGGATCGGAGGGTGTGTTCCAACTACAGAGGGATCACACTCCTCAGCCTCCCTGGAAAAGTCTATTCAGGGGTCCTGGAGAGGAGGGTCCGTCGGATAGTCGAGCCTCGGATTCAGGAGGAACAGTGTGGTTTTCATCCTGGTCGCGGAACAGTGGACCAGCTCTATACCCTTAGCAGAGTCCTGGAGGGTGCATGGGAGTTTGCCCAACCAGTCTACATGTGTTTTGTGGACTTAGAAAAGGCATTCGACCGTGTCCCTCGGGGAATCCTGTGGGGGGTACTCCGGGAGTATGGGGTACCGGCCCCCTGATAAGGGCTGTTCGGTCCCTGTACGATCGTTGCCAGAGCCTGGTCCGCATTGCCGGCAGTAAGTCGAACCCGTTTCCAGTGAGAGTTGGACTCCGCCAGGGCTGCCCTTTGTCACCGATTCTGTTCATAACTTTTATGGACAGAATTTCTAGGCGCAGCCAGGGCGTTGAGGGGGTCCGGTTTGGTGGGCTCAGGATTGGGTCACTGCTTTTTGCAGATGATGTTGTCCTGTTTGCTTCATCAGGCCGTGATCTTCAGCTCTCTTTGGATCGGTTCGCAGCCGAGTGTGAAGCGGCTGGGATGAGAATCAGCACCTCCAAATCCGAGACCATGGTCCTCAGCCGGAAAAGGGTGGAGTGCCCTCTCAGGGTTGGGAGCGAGATCCTGCCCCAAGTGGAGGAGTTCAAGTATCTCAGGGTCTTGTTCACGAGTGAGGGAAGAATGGAGCGTGAGATCGACAGGCGGATCGGTGCGGCATCCGCAGTAATGCGGGGCGCTGCATCGGTCTGTCGTGGTGAAAAAGGAGCTGAGCCGCAAGGCGAAGCTCTCAATTTACCAGTCGATCTATGTTCCTACCCTCACCTATGGTCATGAGCTATGGGTAGTGACCGAAAGAACGAGATCGCGAATACAAGCGGCTGAAATGAGTTTCCTCTGCAGGGTGTCTGGGCTCTCCCTTAAAGATAGGGTGAGAAGCTCAGAGTAGAGCTGCTGCTCCTCCGCATCGAGAGGAGTCAGATGAGGTGGCTCGGGCATCTGATCAGGATGCCTCCTGGACGCCTCCCTGGTGAGGTGTTCCGGGCACGTCTAACCGGGAGGAGGCCCCGGGGAAGACCCAGGACACGTTGGAGGGACTATGTCTTTCGGCTGGCCTGGGAACGCCTCGGGATTCTCCCGGAAGAGCTAGAAGAAGTGGCCGGGGAGAGGGAAGTCTGGGCATCTCTGCTCAAGCTGCTGCCCCCGCGACCCGACCTCGGATAAGCGGGAGACAATGCATGGATGGATGGATGGATGGATGAATATAACTATACAAACCGCAACGATCCCACCCCAGTTGCCTTAACGGCGATATACAATAAACACAAATTCAACAATAACAAACCACCAACAAAAACCACACATGATGAAGTCCATGAAAAACAGCAACTGATGGAATGAAATGATGGAGATAGATAGATAGTCCAGAGATCATCTCACTGTGTGTGAATGTAAAGACAGTCTCTATCCAGCAGGGGGTGCTAGCTCCCTGGTTGGAATATGTTCTTTTGTAATTGTGGCATGTTACATAACCTGAAACTATCTTCCTATATAATATACTGCAGTGGCTGTCCGTTTGTCTGTCCAGGATGTTAAATCACCTGTAGCTCGCAAACCTGTAGCGGGGCTTCATAGTGTTGTCAAATGTCACTTCTGAGTGCGTCTTGTTTCCATTTTCCCGTTTGCTGTTTATGTGTGTGTATCAGGAAATGCCGTCCCCCGATGATGGAAGAAGACCACAGCCTCTAACCTGGAAAACACCTGTTCGCAATTAATCAATTACAGCCGTCACAAGGACTATTTAAGTAATCAGAAAGGAGAGAGGAAGGGAAGAGAGGAGAAGAGAGACTATTCGTTTTCAACCACGCATCAACTACTTGCTGTTTTTCCACATCGCGCCTTTGCACCAGTTTGTTTTTCATTTTGCCGGACTGCTTTCATCCTTCATCTGCTGAGACCCCGGGGTTGATTCGCCATCCACCATACGCTGAGGAATCACGGTGAGGTTGTTCCATTTGCCGGAAAAATCAAACGACTCATTTACCACTAGTTCAGTCATCTGTATTCAGGACAGTTTTTATAACCGGACTCAAGTTCACAATCATTCAGTTTATCATTCATTTTTGTTATTCGTGTTGTGTGTTATATGTTACAGGGGCAAGGGAGGGTTTTGTTGTATTTATATATGGTGTTGTCTCTTTGTTGATGTGGTGGAGGGATATTTATATTTATATATGTTTCTATTTTTGCATTTGTCTTGTGGTTTCATCTAATACATTTAATCAGTTTATTTTTACATCATCTGCTTTTTGCGTACTTATATTTACACCGTCAATTGTGGGGGAAAAGTGTAATTTGTTAGAGGTACGGCTTGATAGTGAGATTCATCTCAGTAAATTATCCAGGCCACAGGTCTTGGAGGTGTAGTTGCCGGCTGGGTACGGGGTTGGCCGTTACAAACCATTTGAACTATTGACCAGAAATTTGGTAAACGTTTACTACGTGATGTCTACTATCCGTTTTCGGGGTGATGATTGACCTCCAAGGTTATTCCTCTTTTTATTTTTATTTTATTTTATTGTAGAATCAGCTATTGACAGCGGCCAGCAGGGCTGCCATGTGGTGCATGCGTATAGGCGCTGTTCTCATCCCTACCACCTTCACTGTCACTTCTCCCAAACTCTTCATATCTTAAATCATTCTTGAGGTAGATTGAAGACTTATGTGCCAGCATAATTGAAAATTTAAGAAAAACGTACTAAGTAATTGCAACACAAACACAGACTTAATCAGTTTTAACGCGAAAAGATGCTGACGAAAGAAGAGAAGAAGTGGGCCGCTAGGGTGGAGAACAGAAGAGCCTGTCAGGAAGCAACAAGTGAATCAACCTCTGAGCAAATGAATGATAAGCGTAGAGAGAAAGAGGATGAAAATTTTTAGTCAAGTGTATTCAGTGCACGTTATTGTGCAGGGCCCCATTACTGGTATACAGTAGATATACACTGCCTGGCCAAAAAAAAAGTCGCCACCAAAAAAAAAGGTCACACACTCTAATATTTTGTTGGACTGCCTTTAGCTTTGATTACGGCACGCATTCGCTGTGGCATTGTTTCGATAAGCTTCTGCAATGTCACAAGATTTAGTTCCATCCAGTATTGCATTAATTTTTCACCAAAATCTTGCATTGATGATGGTAGAGTCTGACCGCTGCGCAAAGCCTTCTCCAGCACATCCCAAAGATTCTCAATGGGGTTAAGGTCTGGACTCGTGTGTGAAAATGATGTCTCATGCTCCCTGAACCACTCTTTCACAATTTGAGCCCGATGAATCCTGGCATTGTCACCTTGGAATATGCCCGTGCCATCAGGGAAGAAAAAAATCCATTGATGGAATAATCTGGTCATTCAGTATATTCAGGTAGTCAGCTGACCTCATTCTTGGAGCACATACTGTTGCTGAACCTAGGCCTGACCAACTGCAGCAACCCCAGATCATAGCACTGCCCCCACAGGCTTGTATAGTAGGCACTAGGCATGATGGGTGCATCACTTCATCTGCCTCTCTTCTTACCCTGATGCGCCCATCACTCTGGAACAGGGTAAATCTGGACTCATCAGACCACATGACCTTCTTCCATTGCTCCAGAGTCCAATCTTTATGCTCCCTAGCAAATTGAAGCCTTTTTTTCCGGTTTGCCTCACTGATTAGTGGTTTTCTTACGGCTACACAGCTGTTCAGTCCCAATCCCTTGAGTTCCCTTCGCATTGTGCGTGTGGAAATGCTCTTACTTTCACTATTAAACATAGACCTGAGTTCTACTGTTGTTTTTCTTCGATTTGATTTCACCAAACGTTTAAGTGATTGCCGATCACGATCATTCAGGATTTTTTTCTGGCCACATTTCCTCCTCGAAGACGATGGGTCTCCACTATCCATTCCAGTTTTTAATAATGCGTTGGACAGTTCTTAACCCAATTTTAGTAGTTTCTGCAATCTCCTTAGATGTTTTCTCTGCTTGATGCATGCCAATAATTTGACCCTTCTCAAACAGACTAACATCTTTTCCACGACCACGAGATGTCTTTCGACATGGTTGTTTGAGAAATGAGAAGCAACTCATTGCACCAGTTGGGGTTAAATAACTTGTTGCCAGCTGAAAGATAATCGCCCATGCAGTAATTATCCAATAGGAGGCTCGTACCTATTTGCTTTGTTAAATCCAGGTGGCGACTTTTTTTTTGGCCAAGGGGTGTAATTTAAATAGGCGATACCCCTCCCTTAGTGATATGGCGATAAGAAATCACATAGGAGAAATAACTTAGCTTTCTTTAATGACGGGTTACGTTGGATAACAGACGGGAAGCCATGACAAGACCTTGTGTAGGGTCTGCTGCGCTGGAAGGATTTTCAAGATCGGATGACGGTATCTTCCACCCATCCATTGGCTTCAAAGGTGTGCCGAGCAATGTGCCCATGTTGAGGCTCCCACTTAGGTAAATCACGCCATTCCAAACAAGGAAAAGAAGATCCAATGTCATGCTGACTCCGACACACAGGAATAGCACAATGCCCATTTTTGTAGTTGTCCCTTTCTTGTCTTCTAATGCTTGCCTAGCAGTTCTAAATGATGAGCCCCTGTGTGCTAAATCTGGCCTGTACATGTGAGTGGATTTATAAAATATTTTTAGTACAGAGCACAGTGACATATTAAACTTATGTACTTATTACACTGTCCTACTGGTATTTCCTAAAAATGACCAATGATGGGATCAGGAGCGCTCCTTTCTTCGAAGATCGACACAGAATCCAAATCAGTCCTCACGCAGCAGGGAGACACCAGACAGTCCATACACACACATAGGAGATAATCCGGGACAAAATGAGAATCCATAGGAAATAAGCGGGCAGACAAACAGGCAGGCAACTCAAGACACACAATTAGACTTTTTCGTTTCCTCAGTGTAACTGGCCTCCTTTAAAATCCCACACCGGCCTCCTTGTCCCCAGCAGCCCCTGCACCCTCAGCAGACGACCAATCAGAGCCACTGCAGGGACTGCTGGGAGTTGAAGTTTCATTCCCCAGTAGCGCTGCTACAAATTTATACCTAAATATGATTTTTTTACAAAGGGTTCCCATATTTTTTCTTGCCACCGTAATGACATCTTGTGAGAAATAAGAAAAACTATAGTTCAAATATAATTATCTTATTAAAACAGTAGCCGTTGTCCAAAGATGAACTTTAATTTTGAGCCTTTGTTTCAAGTGCATTGGTTACCTTTTTTGTGTGGCTGATTGGAGCTTAAGAAACTGCCGACCTCACCAAGATGGCGTCTGAATCACCCCCCCCACACTGACGCCATCTTGGTCAGGTACCGGGGAGCCTTCTGCAGCCAGACTTCAGGCACACTGCTTCTTTTTTTTCCCTCTGACGCTGTCGTATCTCTTTTTGCCCAGATGCCTCTGGCAAGGAGCCGGACTGGAATTTCTGGAAGTTCCTGGTGGATCCCAATGGAAAGGTGGTGAACGCCTGGGGCCCAAAGGTCTCCGTGAAGCAGATCCGGCCACATGTCACAGATCTCGTACGGCAGGTGATCCTGAAGAAGAAGGATGAACTTTAATGAAGGGCTGTGGCGCGGCCACACGCCTGCGTCTTCATTCCTGCTCCTCTTGTTTTATAAAGTTTGAAACGTTTGCTGCTCGGTTGGTGGCTTTATTTGGAGTGAAGTGGTGGGGAGGGGGTTCCATTTTACTTCATTTGACCTGATTGTAGTGTCTTTTATTTTTATTTGAATCCTACCAAATTCTTGAAGATGACAATGTTTTTAGCAGATTTTACCGTTGGGCTGAGCTAAACCCAGATGGATGGATCCAGCTGGTGGGATGTTTCCCAGTAATGTTCATTTCTGTTTGACCCTTTTCTTTTCGTTCTAAGGCTGGGTTAGCCCGGTGGTCAGCATCATCTCACTTACAGTGAATTCATAAAATATTCAGACTTTTTACAAATTTTATTATACTGCAGCCTTGTGATAAAATTTCAGTTCATTTTCTTTTCCCTTCATCAAGCAACACTCAATACCCCAGAACGACAAAGCGAAAATGGGATTTTTGAAATTTTGGCAAATTTATTACACATAAAAAAACTGATAATGTGCCGTTGTCTCAGCTTTTCATGCCCTTTCTTTGGCTGTAATTCCAGCCTGGATTCTTCTTGGGTTTGACGCGTCACACTCCTGGTTTTGGGGATTTTCTGTCATTCTCCTTTGCAGATCTTCTCTAGCTCTTTGACTTTAGTTGGAGACCATCGGTGGACAGCTAATTTCAGGTCTCTCCACAGATGTTTGATTGGGTTCAACTCAACTCAATGACATTCCCAAAGTTGACCCTACACCACTCCTGTGTTGTTCTTACTTTGTCCTGTTGGAAGGTAACCCTTGTGATGGTCTGGGTCAGCTCTACACTCCCCGGTCACTTCCAGGAGCTCCTTAAACCCGGAACTGTCGATAGTCACAAACCGAGATGAGCCAGGCAAATGAGGACACACACACAGTAAGCAAGGGGTTGGTGTAAAGTGCCTCAAGTGCTTTTCTTAAAACCAAACAGTGTTCCAAAAAGTGCAGTGCAAGAAGATCCACAAATACATGAATAAATAATCCTTAAAATCAAAGTGCTAAGTCCGTGATTTAAAAATTCAATAGTCCACAGATAAAACAGCAGTCATGGGCTCCTTGATCTTTCTCTCTTCACCTGAACCCAGCGGATCTTCCTCTCTCTCATCTCCCCAACTCACCACATGGCTGGCTCAGCCGGCAGAGACACCAGAAGCTGTGGTTCTCTTTTCCAACTTTCATTTTGGGTGCCTCTGCCAGTGTTTGACAGACCGCTCGGAGTCAGCTGTCCTCCCGCCTTCCTTCTCACTCTCCAGGCGCCCCTGTGATCCCTAATGGGGACTCCTCCACTATTGTTTCTTCTCCTCCATTAAATCGGTGGGTAACGATTGTGGAATAGGGCGACCCGGATACAGGCAGGCAGACACGTCTAAGTCCATCACCACACGTTTATTATACATACTATTATTTACAAAGTCAATAAGTGCACCAACACTACTCCCCACAGTCCCACAGTCCTGGCTCTCACTAGCCATCTCTCTTCTTCCCAAGCTCTTCTCACACACAGGGCCTCCCTTCGCCCCCTTCTCTCACCGACCTCGTCCAGCTCCTCACCCGACTCCAGCCTTGATTGTCGGGAGGCAGACCTTTAAATAGGCAGCTGATTGCTGACCACACCCAGCCACCTGTGACATGACTCCCCCGCAAGCTGAGACCTCCAAGGGCCAGCGGACCGATCCGCGAGGACTGGCCTTCCTCGGCGGCAAGCCGACACACTGTAGCCTAGGGCCCGATCCTATAAACAAAATAGAAAAACAAGGGGCGGATATGTTGCCCTGACGCAACCCCTCGGCTCGTCTTCTCGGTTGGGCCAACGCTCTCCGCTCTGATCGGCACCCCGATGCTCCCTTTTCCGGCTTCCCCGCTCGAGCAGTTCGTGATCCCCGCCACGGGACCACCAGCGGGAGCACACTCGCTCGTCTCCTCTCAGAATGCGAGTTATTCCTCTGCCCCCGCAGAGGACGGCTCTTTGAGGGACGTGTGCACCCAGCTGCACGTCCTCCCGTATCGGAGGAACTGGCTTTCTCTAGACGCTTCCTACTTTCACTTTGGGATGCCGTGACGGTTCGGATCGGCCCATTGCCAAAAGGCAGACCCAGCCCCGCTGGCGTCTGGAGCTTCACGGGGTCTGTCTCGCTTACCTTCCCCGCTGTGCCTCTCCAGTCAGAAGTTCCCGCAGCGCGCAGATCCTCCTTCGCCAGTGGCTCTCGATCGCACGCCACTGCCGTCCCTCCTGAATCCTGCGTCTCCGCCCGGAGGGCACATCGCTCGGCCGGCAGCGATAGCACAAGTTGCAGGCCTTCCTGCAGCTCCTGCAGAATTGCTGCCAAGGAGAGAGAAACAGCCGGCGGTGAGCTTACCTTTTGAGCAACGCCACTCGCCGACTGCTCTCCATGGGCCCTTCCCTCCGGCCCACTCAGGTTTCTTTCAGGCACGAGATGGACATTCCCTGCTCCCGCCTCCGACCAATCGTTGGCAGGAAGACAGGACACGCTGTCCAATCCCGTGCCTGTCACGAGGAGGGACTTCCTGTCGACGGCCATCTCGTCCTCCTCTCTCACAGGGGAACGAGCTTTTGGGCAGCTCCGCTGCTGCTGCGACTTTCCCAGCTGCAGCCTCTCCTTCCCGGCAGTTCCTTGCGTTGCCCCCAAGTCGGTGAGCCGCCCCTGAAACACATAGTCCTCCCGTGGACCGCTAACGGCCCGGGTTACCATATGCCCCTGCGGGGTTAGGTGCACGCCACCCCTGCAGCATGTGTGTGAGGTCTCCTGCCGTGCCAGGTCGTCCACAGACAATTACTTACGCGCAGGCCCCCACCTTGACCCAGGTGGAGCATCCTGCCGACTACGCCACTGTGGAATAGGGCGACCCGGACACAGGCAGGCAGACACGTCTAAGTCCATCACCACATGTTTATTATACATACTATTATTTACAAAGTCAGTAAGTGCGCCAACACTACTCCCCACAGTCCCACAGTCCTGGCTCTCACTAGCCATCTCTCTTCTTCCCAAAGTCTTCTCACACACAGGGCCTCTCTTCGCCTCCTTCTCTCACCGACCTCGTCCAGCTCCTCACCCGACTCCAGCCTTGATTGTCGGGAGGCGGACCTTTAAATAGGCAGCTGATTGCTGACCACACCCAGCCACTTGTGACATGATCCATCCCCAGAACATCGATTTTTCAGTCTTCCTCTGATATACCAACCGCTCTGTCTCTATCTGTGCCCTAGCACCCGACACTGCACTCACTCCCGGTCCTCCATCTGTCGTTATTTATCCTCTTTTTGATCTGATCTCCTTTCTACCAGGCCGGCTCCTTTCGTACTGCCTGATTGAGTGCAGGTCCTATCATCCACCTACTCCGAGGTATGAATGAGGCACCTGACTGATCCGCTCACATTTGCATGTGAATGTGCGATCAGCCAAACACCAGAGTAACCCCAGGGTGATGCGTGCACCTGCACCCATTCCTCAATTGTTTATTTAAAATCGTTCTTTGGCTCAGGCCCTTTATCACAACCTTTTGGCCCATTCTGAGGTCCATAGCATTCTGAGCAGCTTTTTATCAAGGGTATCCTTGCACTTTGCTCTCTTCAGCTTTCCCTTTACCCTGACTAGTCTCCCAGTCCCCCATTGGAATGGTATTGTGCAAATGATGAGTGGTGCTTGGCTTTGTCCAGAGAAGGTGCTCATCTTGGTTTCATTGGACCAGACAATCTTGTTTCTCACGGTCTGAGAGAGTCCTTTGGGTGCCATGAAAGCTGCCTCTTGCAGTATGTGTCATCTGGCCACTCTACCATAAAGCCCACATTGGTGGAGTGCTGCAGTGATGGTTGTCCTTCAGGACGTCTTTAGCATCTCTAGATAGGATCTCTGGAGCTCAGCCAGGGTCACTTCTCTTACCAAGGACCTTATCCCATAATTGCCTAGTTTGGATGGGTGGCCAGCTCGATTAGATTGGAATAGATGAAGTTTGTTAATCCCAAGGGTTTATTCAGATGCATACGGCAGCAGAAACAAAAAGAAAATCAAAGATACAGACACACAGGGCAGATAATACAGCCAATCACTCAATCAATAATTATATGTATATTGTGCAGATATTTACACCGGGAGGAAGCATTGAATTGCCCGATATCAGTGGGAAGAAAAGACCGTGGAGTCTTAGCACATCATGGTGGAATGAGCCTGTGGCTAAAAGTGGTGTGTCCAGGGTTGGCCCTCTGATGGCGCAGGGTTTCCTGATAAGTTTTTTTCAGGCATGGTGTGTCTTCACCCCAGGAGACCACAGTGTTGAACATCACACTGGCTATTATGGACTGGTAGAACATCTCTAGCCACTTGCTGCACACATCAAAAGTCCTGAGTCTCCTTAGCAAGTACAGTCTGATCTGGACCTTCTTGTGTGGTGCCACTGTGTTGTCAGACCAGTCCAGTTTGTAGTTCATATGGACCTCCAGGTACTTGTAAGTCTGCACCACTTCCATGTCCTCCCCTTGAATGGTTGACTGGCCTCAGAGGCTCCTTGGCACACCAGAAGTTCCACCACCAGCTCTTTTGTCTCCCAGATGTTGATTTACAAGTTGTTGTCCCTGAACCAAAAGGCAAAGTCCTCCACAACCTTCCTGTTCTCTGACTCATCTTCATTATTAATTCAGCCTATGATGGAGGAGTCATCTAAAATGTCTGTAGATGGCAAGCGCTGGTGTTGTACTGGAAGTCTGTTGTGTAGGGGGGTGAACAGGAAAGGGGGACAGGGCAGTTCCCTGCGGTGCTCAAGTGTTACGCACCACCATTTCTGACGTGCAATCACTGAGCCTCACAAATTGTTGTCTGGTGGTCAGGTAAGTCCATGATCCAGGAGATTGTGGGAGCATCAAGATTTAAAGCCTTGAGCTTTTTCCCCAGTCTTTGAAGCACAATAGTGTTAAAGGCACTGGAAAAATCAAAGAACATGAACCTGACTGTGGTGTTGGCTTTGTCCAGGTGGGAGTAGACTCTGTAGAGCATGGAGACCCCAGCATCCTCCACAACTACATGTGACTGACAGGCAAACTGCAGGAGATCCAGATGTTTTGAGAACAGGGGTCATAGCTGTTTTAGGACCAGCCTCTCAAAGGTCTTCATGATATATATGAAGTAAAAGCTACTGGTTGATCACTGAAATACCCTTTCTTTGGCACTCGAACCACATGCGATGCTTTCCACAGCTTGGGGAAACTTTCTGCAAATTCATGGAAAGGGCGAACAGGTACAGAAGTACCCCCACAGAACTGACTGGCACATGTCTTCAGCACCCTGTGGTTCATTCCACCTGGCCCAGAAGCCTTGTTTAATGCAAAGTTTTCCCAGCTCTTTACTCACTTGGCCAAAAGGCAGAGCCGTGATTGTTCTAAATTCCTTCCATTTAGGAATTATGGAGGCCACTGTGTTCTGGGAAGCCTTCAATGCTGCAGAATTTTTTTTTTTGTGTAGCCTTCCCCAGATCTGTGCCTTGACATAATCCTAAACTCTAAATTCTGCTGGCAACTCATGGACCTCATGGCTTGGTTATTGTCAGCTGGTGGATCTCCTATAAATAGATGTTTGCCTTTCCTAATTATGTCCAATCAGGTGAATTGACCACAGGTGGAAACCAAACATCTCAACGATGATCAACAAAATGGGATGCACCTGATCCAAAGTTCAAATGTCATTGCAAAGGGTCTGAATACTTATGTCAAGGTGAGGTTTAAGGTTTTACTTTTTAATAAATTTGCCAAAATTCCCCAACCCCTGTTTTCACATTGTCATTCTGGAGTATTGAGTGTTGCTAGATGAGGGAGAAAATGAATTGAAAGGATTTTAGCACAAGGCTGCATCACAGCAAAAGGTGAAGAAAGTAAAGGGGGCCGAATTCACACTGAAGGCGCTGTATGTGAAATGAACAATAAAGAGCAAGCAGCTCGTATTGAGCGGTCATCTAATAATTATTATTTTTTACTTTAATAAAATTGTGCCTTGTATAAAAATAAATGAACATTCTTAAAAAAATAAATGTTGCTGACCGTTTTTTCCCCATAAGTACCAGTGTGCTCAACTGAGATGGAAAAGGATCCTCACGGACGGTCCTCACCATTCTAAGCCTTTGTCTTTTTTTCCCCAGGGGGTGGACACTCCTTCAAAAATGGCGTTGTTTCCGTTCCCCTTGAAGTGAGCCCAACAAACCCAACCGTCAAATCAGGCAGTGGAGAAAAAAAAATGTTCAGACTTTAAAGAAAATTAATAAAGAGCTTGATGTTTCATGATACAAGGTGGTTGGGGGGTCTAATGATAGTTACGAATGACTTTGTTATGACGTTTTTCAGGCCATTTTCATTTCTATGCAGAGTTTGAAGCATTCGAATAACATTTATGATGAAGGCTTTTTAACAAAAATTGTATTTATTAACTCTCACTAAGAGTCTGCATCAATCAGATCTTTGCTCTGAGGAACCTCCTTGAGCAGTGCATAGAGTGGAACACCCCCTTACACATCGACTTCATCGACTTCCAGAAAGCCTTCGACAGCTTGCACCGTGACACTCTATGGAAGATCTTACGGTCATATGGAGTTCCTCCAAAGACGGCCACACTAGATGTTCTAATGTCAGTTTCAGTGCAGCGTCACAGTTCACGGAACCTTGTCAGAGTGGTTTCTGGTGGAGTCCGGTGGGTGACAGGTAATGGATCATCTCTCCCATCACTCTTTCTGTTTGTCATTGACTAGATCATGTAGAGGACAACAGCTGACAAACCTAGAGGCACCCACTGGATCCCATTATCCCAGCTTGAAGATCTCGACTTTGCCGATGACCAAGCTGCCCTCTCCTCAGAATTACACCATTTGAGCGAGAAGATCGACAGACTGAGAACCTTTGCCAAGCAAATGGGCATCAACATCAGCACTTCTAAAACACAAGTGATGTGCATAAATGCCAACCCTAGCGCACCTATCACAGTAAATACGAATACGTTGAGGAGTTCACATATCTTGACCGCCTTGTTAGTAAAGATAATGCAGCACTAAAGGAATAAGACATGCAGTGCAGCCCTTCTGGATGTCCAAACAGTACAGCCTGAGAACAATGGTCAGGCTTTATAACAGCAATGTCAAACCTGCTCTTTTTGATGGCTCTGAATGCCAGCGTGTTGGAAGGGGGGACATGAATAAGATCGACACACCTTCCACAATAGACATCTTAGGATGACCTGTCATGTCTTCTGGCTGGAGAAGAAATCTAGTGAAGAGACAGAGTGTGGTGTTGGAGATCAAGCATCAACGCTTAACATGGCTTGGCTACGTCCTCACAATGGACCAGAACCGTATACCTAAGGTCACTCTGAGACGGACACCACCTGGGAAGCCCCAACAAGGAAGGCTTAAAACAACCTGGTAGCAAATTGTGATAGGTGAGCTGAAGGAGATGAACCTAACATTTTTATTACTCTTTAATTTAATATTGTTTTTGCATCAGTATGCTGATGCTGGAGAATTTGAATTTCCCCTTGGGATTAATAAAGTATCTATCTATCTATCTATCTATCTATCTATCTATCTATCTATCTATCTATCTATCTATCTATCTATCTATCTATCTATCTATCTATCTATCTATCTATCTATCTATCTATCTATCTATCTCCTTCCTGTTTCACTGTCGCTGTGCATGATGGGTGATTGTTTCGAGTGTTTGCGAGTGTTACTCGTGGTGGACGCGGTGAGGTGAGTGTGGCGTTTCTTTTTTCTTCTGATTTCTATTTTCTTATTTCTATCTTTCTTTGGTGTAAACAGATAAAACTTGTTTTGTACTGAGTGGCTTAGGCCACGGCAGCCGCAATGGCTGCGAATCTTGAGTGTCTCAGCCGCCGCCATGGGATTAAACTTATATCGGAGGAGTTTGTCCCTTTGGAGGCAGGGGTGTTGGCGGTAGGTGAAGTGATAGTCTGTGAGAATATCAAGTCGGCTTCACGAATGAGCAGGTCTATCGTTGCTTTCCTGAGCTCTGAGGATTTAGTTCCCATAGTGGTTGAGAAAGGGGTTGTTATAAATGGCTCCTTTGTACAGGTTTCTCCTTTAGCCGTCCAGTCCCGCAGAGTGACGATTTCGAATGCGCCGCCTTTTCTTAAGAATGAAACCATAGCAAAAGAGTTGGAGCGGCATGGACGTTTGGTGTCTAAAATTCGTTATATCCCTTTGGGCTGTAAATCGCCGGATTTGAAACATGTCTTGTCTTTTAGGAGACAAGTTTATATGGTTTTAAATAGAATGGACGATGATTTAAACGTGGCAATGAATTTCAGAGTGGACGGTTTTGATTATGTGATTTTTGTCACTTCGAATGAAATGAGATGTTTTGGGTGCGGGAGTGAAGCCCATTTAATCAAACAGTGTCCTGAGAGACAACATGGGAACAAGAAAACTGACCATGCAGTTACGGAAAAAGAGGGGCAGGAAGTGAAAGATCGTCCTGTAGTGGCTGATGGCGCAGAGGCGCTTGTAGAGGCGCGGGGTGTTAAGAATAGAAATGCCTCAAGATCTGAGGGGCAAGAGGATCAGGTGCCTCCCAGGGATGAGCCGAATGAAGGCGGTAGTGAGACTGTAGGTCAGACAACAGCAGCTGCAGAAAGTGTGTGGGGAGACATAGACATGGACGAGGGAGGCAGCAACGAGCCTGAAGAAAAAGGTGAATTTAAACGTCCTGCTCAAAAGAGGCAAGGTGAAAGAGAAGAGCGGGCACGTAAGAAACTTGTTTTAAGTCAGGGCTCGGGGGTCATTGGAGAGGATCCCACCTATGGTCCTTGTCAGGAGGATTTTCCCGTCTTCGTGGAGACGGCCGATGACGGTTCAATTGCGGGGAATGTCGGGGAAGAGACCGATGACGGTAATATCTCTGATGGGTCTGCTGCCTCGGAGCCCCCAGAGTTAAAAGCCAGGGGGGGTTACAGCGCTCAGAGTGTGAAAGAGTTTTTGGTGAACACCGCCGGTAAAAAGGGGGTGGACGTGGCTGAGTTTTTCCCAGACATTGAGCTCTTTATATCGTCAGTCCATGGGTTGCGGCGGGACAAAGCAGCCTCCGTGATGTTTGACGTTAAAGAGCTCGTGAGGCTCAAGAATTTAACCAGTAAACTGAGGAAACAGTCCAATTTAAACACCTCCTAATGGCTAAGCCCCCTGTTAAATCCACTCTACAGTATTTGTGGTGGTCCCTGTGTTTCATTGTGTGTTCATCTATATATTCAGGTATCATGACAAGTGTACAAATAGGAACCCTAAATATTAATGGGGGGAGAAGTGCAGATAAGAGGGTCGCACTTTTTGATTTTATAAGACAAAAAGATTTGAATGTCACCTTTCTACAAGAAACTCACATTGATGAGCAAAATCAGTGGGAGTGGAGCAGGGATTGGAAAGGGGACATTTTCTTTAGCAATGGGACAAATGTTAGCGCTGGAGTGGCCATTTTATTTCTTGGTGGGCTGCAAGTAGAAGTTTGCAGGACTGATGAGTTGGTGAAAGGGAGACTCTTGAAAGTGACAGTAAAACTTCAAGGCAGTGTCGTCACTTTCATTAATGTGTACGCCCCGAATGAGGGTGAGGAGAGGCTCCAGTTCTTTAACAAATTAAGAGATCTTTTATCTGAGTGTGACCCTGAGGAAGTGGTGGTGTTAGGAGGGGATTTTAATTGTACACTTGACTCAAGGATGGATAGAAACAATGGACTGGAACCGCACCATCGCTCAGCGCGAGCTTTGGGAAAAATAATTAAGGACTTTGGGCTGGAAGATGTATGGAGATCTAAAAATGAGACTTGTCGGCAATACACGTGGGGGAGGACAAGTGGAAACACGATCTCAATGGCGAGACTCGATCATTTTTATAGTTTTAAGCACCTGTTAGGGTTATTTAAAGTGTGCTCTATTGTGCCTACTGGCTTCTCTGATCACAGTCTGGTGTGTTGTTCACTTCTTTTTAACGTGTACAGACCCCGTAGTCCATACTGGCATTTTAACACACTCCTCCTCAAAGATCAGAACTTTAAAGAGTTATTTGTTCTTTTCTGGGGAGGTTGGAAGGCTATGAAGAAGGAGTTCACCAGCTTACAACAGTGGTGGGAGGTTGGGAAGAGTCACATCCGGGCTTTGTGTCAGGAGTATACAGAAATGGCAGCTCTGGAAAATCAAATAGCTGAGCTTCAACAGCTACTAGAGAAGGGTCCAAATGAGCAGCTGCAGGCGAGCCTGACTACTGCTAAACTGGGGTTGGCCCACCTGCTTGAGACCAGGGCTCAGGGGGCTTTAGTGAGGGCCCGCTTTCAGCGGTTGACTGAGATGGATGCACCAACGCAGTACTTTTTTGGTTTAGAGAAAAAAAACTCGCAGAGTAAACTCTTACATTGTATAAGAACACCTGATGGCAGAGAGACACCAGAGCCCAGTGAGATAAGGCAGGTGGTCTGCGAATTTTATGAACTTTTGTTTGCTGCAGATGGAGATGGTGGCAGTGAAGACCAACAGGCCTTTTTGCAGGACTTACAGCAACTTCCCAACGCAGACGTGGCAGATCTAAATAGTGAGGTGACCTTCGCAGAACTCACCAAAGCCCTGGGACAGCTGAACACAGGGAAGGTCCTGGGAATCGATGGCATTCCAATGGAGTTTTACAAAGAGTTCTGGGATGTCATTGGTCTGGACTTGTTAGAAGTGTTTCGGTGGAGTTTTAAAACTGGTTTGTTACCTCAAAGCTGCCGTAGAGCTGTGATCACGCTGCTGCCGAAGAAGGGAGACTTGTGTCTCATTAAGAACTGGTGGCCAGTGTCTCTCTTATGCGCAGACTATAAAGTTCTCTCCAAAGCCTTAGCCAACAGGATGGTTCAAGTTTTAGGGAGACTGGTGCATCCTGATCAGAATTACTGCGTGGCTGGCAGGTCCATTTTTAATAACATTTTTTTAATTCGGGACATTTTATCTGCTGCAAAACTGTTTGGTTTTCGGACTGGTCTTATATTTCTTGACCAGGAAAAAGCTTTTGATAGGGTCAGTCACTCTTTTTTATGGAATGCCATGAAGGCTTTTGGGTTTGGGGAGTCTTTTATTCGATTACTTTACAGTGACATTTCTGGTATAATTAAGGTCAATGGTGGTTTGTGCGCACCTTTCAGTGTCAGAAGAGGAGTCAGACAGGGCTGCTCTTTGTCCGGTATGTTGTATGCTCTGGCGTTGGAGCCTTTCCTGGTGCACCTGAGGAAGGTGCTGACTGGTCTCACCATCCCCAACTGCAACATGGACCCTGTGAAAGTCACGGCTTATGCTGATGATCTCGCAGTTGTCATCTCAGGCCAAAAGGATTTGAACAAACTAACTGACTGTCTGCGGAATTACAGTAAAGCGTCATCGGCCAAAATTAACTGGAATAAAAGCAGTGCAATGCTGGTTGGGAACTGGACAGGATGTAGTCCTCCTCGACTGGATGGGGGTCTGCAGTGGACCACTGGGGGTTTCCTGTACTTGGGAGTCCATCTCAGCGATGACCACTACATCCAAAAGAACTGGGAGGGTCTGTTGGACAAGGTTACAGCTCGGCTCGCTAAGTGGAAGTGGATACTCCCTCAGTTATCTTATAGGGGACGGATGCTGGTAATTAATAACCTGGTGACCTCCAGCCTGTGGCACAAATGTATTTGTCTGCAACCTCCACCTGTGCTTGTTCAGCAGATACAAGAAGCAATCATGGATTTCTTTTGGAATGGTACCCATTGGATACGGAAGGGCGTTGTATTCTTGCCGTTGGATGAAGGTGGACAAGGACTTGTTGACATTACCAGCAGGATTGCTGCTTTCTGCCTTCAGACCATTCAGAAACTGCTGTACCCTGTTGAGCAGAGCCAGTGGATGAACTTGGCCGTACTTTTCTTTAAACAGGCCAGGCATATGGGACTTGGTAAAAGTTTACTGCTGTGCCATTTTGATAAGATCGGGACTTTACATGTGCCATAGTTTTATAAAAGCCTTCTAGCAGCGTGGCAACTGCTATCGATCAAAAAGGACTGTGATGACCTTTCCTCTTTTTGGGTCCTTGATGAACCGCTGCTCTACAATCCTTCTGTTGGCACTGCTACAGGACTTTCTGAAAACTTAATTCAGCATTTCATAATACATAGAATAACCACAATAAAGGACATAATTGACTGGGAAAATTACACTTGGAAAAGTGCACAGGTGGTAGCAGAGGAGACAGGAGTGCACTCAGTACGCCTCATGGAGAAGTTTCTGTGTCGGATACAATCATCACTGGACAGGGAATCCATGACACTCCTGCACAGAATGTTCACCTCACGATTGAAACCAAATGATGAAACGCCTTTTCCAACGCTTACTGTATCTCCAGCTGTTGAACTGAGGGACGGTGAGACCGATGTTTTAGCCTTACGTTCTCTTGAGGCGTTATCTCTGCCTACGGTGCCGGGGAAGCAGCTCTACAGGATGTGCGTGAAGGTGAACAACCTGGAACAGCTGAGGACACGAAGACACGACACACCTTGGAGAGACAAACTCGGAGCCCCTCAAGGACTAAACCCTGCCTGGAGGTCGTTGTACAAGCCACCATTGGCCAGTAGGGTGGGAGACCTGCAGTGGAGGTTGGTGAATGGGATACTAGCGGTGAACTCCTTCTTATCGATTATATGTCCAGGGGTTTCTGATTGCTGTCCTTTTTGTGGTCTGAGGGAAACTGTGTTTCATGCTTTTATGTACTGTGAGAGACTCCAGAGCTTCTTTACTGTAATAGAAAGAATAGTAGAAGGGCTGGGGGTCCCGTATAATGGCACGGTGTTTGTGTTTGGGGTGAGAATTACAAGACAAACCAGAGAAACTATGAACTTTATTACTCAATATGGAAGACACGTAAAAACAAAATTACTGGGAGTGGGATTGAAGATGTTGTTGTTTTTTTTAGAAAAGTGTGCGAAAGTAGAATATTAGTGGATTTTAATTTTTATAAGTCTACGAATAATTTAGCACAGTTTAAAGAATTGTGGTGCGTAAATAATGTACTTTGTAAATGTGATGAAGATTATTATTTACAATTTGTGCTCTGAGTTTGGTGTTTTGTTTTTTACTTATTAATAACTTTGAGATAATAAAGAATACGAAGGATAAGTGGGATTGGAGGGTGGAAACAATGGGAGGGATTAGATAAATATATATATATGTATTTTATTCTAAAGAACAATTTGAGTATGTAATGTTTTGAAACTGAATATTCATAAATAGGAATGTGTGTATATGTTTTCTGTATGACTTAAGATTGAGTTTGGTTTACTGTTATGATTTATTTTTTGTGTTTATTAAATAAAGTTTGGTTTTTAAAATAAAAATATCTATGTTATTGTAGAATAGTGAAGTGGACAGGGTGAGTTGCCTGTTCTCAATTCTTGATTGTTCTAATGAAAGAATTTTGCATGGGATTGTGGAAGAAAAGAAGCCACAATATTTTACTTTAGCAAAAGGTCTTTAATAGCATTAATGCTGATCCAAGACTTTAAAATTAAAGCCATTGTTGAATGCCATTGTTAAAGCAATTTGCACTTTTATAGCTTAAACATGTCCCCCCTCCACAGTTGCCATTCCATCAATGTCAACCTGCTTACTTCATTGTAATAAGAGTTAGAGTCATGTCTGTTGACTCTTAGCAAACATTTATCAGTTTTATTGCTTAGAGAGATCATTAGTTGTCTTATCAGTAAGTGCCTGGACTCTAAGTTATTCCTTTCACAAGAGCAGAACATTGATGTCACATAACTCTAACATCTGCCTGCTGACATATTTTACAAGTATGCTATACTTAATCTTCTTCTTCTTCCTCTTTTGGCTGCTCCTGTTAGGAGTTGCCACAGCGGATCATCTTCTTCCATATCTTTCTGTCCTCATCATCTTGTTCTGTTACACCCATCACCTGCATGTCCTCTCTCACCACATCCATAAACCTTCTTTTACGCCTTCCTCTTTTCCTCTTACCTGGCAGCTCTATCCTTAGTACCCTTCTCCCAATATACCCCTCATCTCTCCTCTGCACATGTCCAAACCAATGCAATCTCGCCTCTCTGACTTTGTCTCCCAACCGTCCAACTTGAGCTGACCCTCTAATGTCCTCATTTCTAATCCTGTCCATCCTTGTCACACCCAATGCCAATATTAACATCTTTAACTCTGTCACCTCCAGTTCTCTCCTGCTTTCTGGTCAGTGCCACCGTCTCCAACCCATATAACATAGCTGGTCTCACTACCGTCCTGTAGACCTTCCCTTTCACTCTTGCTGATACCCGTCTGCCACAAATCAGTCCTGACCCCTCTTCTCCACCTATTAGTATCTATAAAGATTCAGATTTGGCCGGCACTTAATGAAAATAATTAGTATGACACTTTTTAACATATATGAAACCCATTTCATAACTTATTATTAAACAACTAAGTATATTTTCCTCATGATAGGATTTAAAGTTGACACAGCAGAATACAAACCCTGAAGAGACGCATATACACTGAGCAGATGTTCTTCCACGGGGGACTGGTCAAAACTTTCACCGAGTCGATGTCAAAGACTGGTGGGCAGTTTTGCCAAATGCCTACCAGAAGACATTCCAGCTTCTGAGGTCAAGTGGGGATTTTGTTTTTCAACTCCAAGTAGACCTTTCCATCTATTGATATTTTTGTTGCATAAATGACTGAAAAGTCACATTTTCCTTGTGTCTCCATTCAAGCAGATCACCTTTGTCTGTTAGGCACTGCTTGAATGAATATCTGCTGTTTTGCTTGCTCAAATGTGTTGCAAAAATCAACAGTTCCCATGGGGGGGTACTTACTTTTTCACACAACTGTAGGCTCATTTCCTTCAAGGATGTGCAGTTTCCAATGTCGAGCCTGCAGCACCGTATTGCATGACGCTGCTCTGTTCTTATGTTCTTCTTTCCACGTACAATTTTCATTTTCTATTTTTATCTTTAATCTTCTATCTTTATTTTTCCAAGGTTACATTTTTCCAGTTTTCATGTTCCTGTTGATGGGCCAAGGCTACACAATATTTTTTTTATTTAAACATATCTCATTTCTGTCAAGGGATAATCTAATTTAACAATACATGACTGCTGCAATGAAAAGGGTAATTTAGATTCGTGTCATCATGGAAGCAAGGCCAAATATTTGAAGATATTCCATTTTCTTGCCACTGATTTAACTTCTTTTTATGTTTCTTTTATATGTTTTCATGTTTTTTTTTTTACTTTTTATTTTTTATGTCTTTTCTATATAGTGAACTTTCCCTTGGACAGGCTCACAGTGTTAACAAATGCATTTAGTAACAAACAAGATAGCCAACGTGACAGGGAAATGTTCAAGAAACGATTCCAAAGAAAATCGCATGGGCAGAAGTGGGTGGGCAGCAGGTGGTCAGTTGCCATGCAAAGAAATATCACTACAAATAAAGCTTATTTGAGAAGTTACATTTACAAACACCCCTCCCAAGATGTCCCTGAGTATTACAATAAGGGAAACGTTTATCAATTGCAGTGGACTAACACCACAAAGCTTTGCACTGTGGTGAACGTCCGAGGCTGAACCACAAACCTGCAATATCTGGCGCAGAAGTCAGCTCCTTGTAGCGTGAGCTTTATGTAGTACCAGGGCCATTTTACCAGCATCATAGGCCCCAGGGGCAAAGTATTGTACTGGGGCCCCTGTTTTATAGCAAAACGGAAACATACATAGGCATCAGAAACTTTGTGGGTCCCTATGCTCCTGGGCCAGTGCCCATTATGTCCATATGTTAAAATGGCCCTGTGTAGCACTCCTTTAGGCAGCCACACAGAGATGGCCTCTGAACACCATGAGCTGTGTGACATCAGCAGATCACTTTCTCAGCCCCAACCTTCTCTATGCACCATTACGTGCGCCACTACACTGCACCCATCCTCATCTCCAAGTGAATTGCCATGGACTCACACCACCAATCATCTCAGTTTGAAGATCTGCATTGTGGTAATCTGCCAATGGTGAGCCACCAATTTGCAGTATCTGGCTCAGAAGTGAGCTTTTTGGAGTGTGAGCTACAGTTAGAGCTCTTTTACTCATCCACACAGGAACGGTCTCTGGACACCATGAGTTGTGTGATATCAGCAGATCACTTTCTCAACCCCCATCTTCTCTATGCACCATCACATGCGCCAATACACTCCACCCATCACTCTTCTCCAAGTGAATTGCCATGGACTCACACCACCAATCATCTCGGTTTGAAGATCTACACTGCGATAATCTGCCAATGGTGAGCCACCAACTTGCAGTATCTGGTTCAGAAGTGAGCTTTTGGCAGCATGAGCTCCTTCATTCAGCCACATAGAGGCGGTCTCTGAACACCATGAGCAATGTGACACTAGCAGATCACTTTTTCTGTCACCCCCACCTTCTCTGAGCACCATCATGTCTGCCTCTTGTGGAAAGCATACCCGCAGACACAGACAGACAGACACCAGAATGTCCAAAACACACTTATTTATTTCCTCTTTGCACCACAATACCTTCCTTCACCAACTCTTTCTTCTTCTCTTTCTCTTTCTCTCTTCTTCTTCTCTTCTCACCTTTGACCTCCTCTCTCTTTCTCTCTTCTTCTTCTCCTTCTTCTTTCTCTTCTTCTTCTCTTTGACCTTCGACCTCCTCTCGCCCTTCTCACAAGCTTCGTCTTCTTCCTCCCAACTCTGGCTCACTTAGTGGAGGGAGGCGGCCCCTTTTATTTTGACCCGGATGAGCCCCAAGTGCTCCCCCTGACAACCCTTCCTGGTGTGGCGGAAGTGTCAGGAGAGCACCTGGAAGCACACCGGGTGCCCTTGTCCTGGTGTGGCGGAAGTGCTGCCATCCAGGACTCCCTAACTGTCCGGGCGCCCCCTGGCGGTGGCCACGTCTTCTCACAGTGGTGAGTGTCCTGGTTCCATTCCTGTGGCCCTCAATTAGGCCCGGGCGGCTGCCCTCTCGTGGCCGAGGAGAAGTATCGTCCAACTCGGAGACTGTCCAGGCATCCCGGCCGGGCAGTGTCCCCGCTCATCTGTGACACTCTATACTCCATCCATCCACAGGGCAAATCCCATCCTCATCACCAAATGAATTTCCATGGACTCACATTATGAAACATCCAGGCTTCAAAGATTTGCACTGTGGTGACCTGCCGGTGGTGAGCCACAAGCCTGTAGTGTCTGGCTGAGATGTGAGCTCCTTGGGTTAAATTGAGAATGCTTTTAGTCAGCCATGCAGAGATGGTCCGTGAACACTGCGAGCGGTGGGCATCCTGGTGATGTTAGCTGACTTCTCTCTCTCTCTGTCAGCCCCCACTGTCTGTACACATCATCCCCTGTACACTCCACCAGTCCACTGTGCAAATCCAATCCTCGTCTCCAAGTGAATTGCCATGGACTCACACCACCAATCATCTCAGTTTGAATATTTGCACTGTGGTAATCTGCCATTGGTGAGCCACCAACTCGCAGTACCTGGCTCAGAAGTGAGCTTTTCGCAGCATGAGCTATAGGTAGAGCTCCTTTAGTCAGCCACCACGTGCTCTCAGACAGAGAGTGAATGCGATTTCTCGAGTCAGAAATATCACATGAACGCTCAACAAACTCGGAATTACAACGCTGACAATTCGGACAAAACAAAGGTAGCGGAATTGTCTGAGTTGTGAGGTAACGCTGACCTTTTACATTAGTGAATTGTTTAAAATGAAACATATAACCCGGTCAACCCAGACCAGACCAGTTTATCTTTAACTGATGTGATGGATGGCCGGCGAGAGTTTCCGGCCCTCACCCCCAGGCCACCAGGAGGAGCTCTCCCGACAGCATGGACGGCTCCCGAATTCCAGCAGGGCCTCATGGACTATGTAGTTTTTATGCACAGCCCTGCTGGATACCTTGGGGACCACCGGGAGTCACTGTAGGGAGGCTCGTGGACTCTTATATGCCCTATAACCCGGAAGTGCGTCATAATCCCATGACAGGAAGAAACGACGTGTTCCCGGGTTGAAGATAAGGACTGTTTACCCTGACCCGGAAGGAATAAGGACTTGTGGGTAATGGACCAGAAACACCTCCGGGTCAGGGAATATAAAAGGACTCTGGGAAAACCAGACATTGAGCTGAGCTGGGTAGAAGGGTGGCAACGCGTCTGGGAGAGGAGGATTGGTTTATTGATTGATTATTGGTGATTTATTTATGAGTATTGTGGAGAGAAGGGTGCTTGGTGCACATTATTATTATAAAATAAATAATAATTGGATTTTTATCTGGTGTATGACGTCTGATCTGAGGGTTCAAGGGGACAACAGTGCCTCAATCTTTCACACTGATTTATTTTTTTGCATTCCTTGTGCAGTTGAAGTCAGAAGTTTTGGAATTGTGATATCGTCAATAAAAAGTGAAATACTCTGTGGCAGGCATGTCAAACACATGGCCCGCGGGCCGCATGACAGATCCTAGTTATCACTAAACTTGTACAAAATGATTACTATCGTTTGTGATTGAATCGTTCTCCTTGTAGCGTGAGTCTTTATGTAGCACCAGGGCCATCTTACCAGCATCATAGGCCCCCGGGGCAAAGTAGTGCACTGGGGCCCCTGTTTTATAGCAAAACAGAAACATACATAGGCATCAGAAACTTTGTGGGTCCCTATGCTCCTGGGCCAGTGCCCATTATGTCCATATGTTATGATGGCCCTGTGTAGCACTCCTTTAGGCAGCCACACAGAGATAGCCTCTGAACACCATGAGCTGTGTGACATCAGCAGATCACTTTCTCAGCCCCAACCTTCTCTATGCACCATTACGTGCGCCACTACGCTCCACCCATCGTCATCTCCAAGTGAATTGCCATGGACTCACACCACCAATCATCTCAGTTTGAAGATCTGCATTGTGGTAATCTGCCAATGGTGAGCCACCAATTGGCAGTATCTGGCTCAGAAGTGAGCTTTTTGGAGTGTGAGCTACAGTTAGAGCTCTTTTACTCATCCACACAGGAACGGTCTCTGGACACCATGAGTTGTGTGATATCAGCAGATCACTTTCTCAACCCCCATCTTCTCTATGCACCATCACATGCGCCAATACACTCCACCCATCACTCTTCTCCAAGTGAATTGCCATGGACTCACACCACCAATCATCTCGGTTTGAAGATCTGCAATTGTGGTAATCTGCCAATGGTGACCCACCAATTTGCAGTATGGAGAGAAGGGTGCTTGGTGCACATTATTATTATAAAATAAATAATAATTGGATTTTTATCTGGTGTCTGACGTCTGATCTGAGGGTTCAAGGGGACAACAGTGCCTCAATCTTTCACACTGATTTATTTTTTTGCATTGTTTGTGATTGAATCATTCTGCATCTTTGGCGTTACTTATTGACTTTTCTTACTTCCGCCTTCTGACAAAAGCGCGTTTTCCCATGGCATTACGGTACCGGAAACGTCATCTGCTAGTATAGTTGCAGCTGCGGTGTCAGCTCCTTGATACCCTAGGCATGACACTGCCTACTCCCCCCTCACGAGCCTTGACCAAAGTTAATGAGCCGCAACGTCGCAACTGAAGTGCTAGGCTGCAGCAGCCTTGCAGGCTACACTACTGGCTGGGCTGCTGAGACTGGCCACTGGGCAGAACTGACCATCACGAGTAGTAATAGCTCGCTTGTTTTCACGTTTTTTTGCTCTAGTTTTATGTAATTTTGTGCTAGTATTGTAACAAACAGTTAGTGCAGACTACAGCTGAAGATCTGAAGTTGATGCGAGAAGTTTTTTTGCATATTGGCTTATTTTACAATATAAACTTTGAAGTAAACTTAGTAAAGTAAAATTTGATTTTTGGAGGATTTCTTTTCCAACTTGAATTACTGAGCAATGAATTCAGTGAGCGTTTTCGTGATTTCAGCTCACATGAACAGGACTTTGCGCCATTTACGTCACCATACTCTTACAACGTTGAGAACACGCCTGAGAATATCCAAATGGAACTGATTGAACTGCAGTCAGATTCTATTCTGAAGGCAAAATACAACGAAGTATGCTTACCTGCCACCCTCATATGTGCAGATCCGTAAGATGGCATCGAGAGCACTGTCAATGTTTGGAAGCACTTACCTTTGTGAGCAATTGTTTTCGTTAATGGATATAACGGATTCAAAATTATCTGCCAATCCTCCTGTCTTGGCATCATCTGCAAACTTCACCAGCTTGTTATTTATATTCCTATCTAAATCATTTATATACCAGTAACGGCGTACTGCACGATGACGTGCAGTGAATACATTTGACTTGAGTATTCCTAGTTTTCATCCTCTTTCTCTGTACATTTAGCATTCATTTGCTCAGAGGTTGATGTGCTTGCTGCTTCCTGAGCAGCTCTTCTTTTTTCCACCTTAGCGGTCCGCATCTTCTCTTCTTCCGTCAGCATCTTTCCGCGTTAAAACTGATTAAGTCGGTGTTTGTGCTGCAATTACTTAGTATGTTTTCCTTAATTCTTCACTTAAGCTGGCACTTAAGTCTTCAATCTGCCTCAAGAATGATGTAAGATATGAAGTGACAGCGAAGGAGGTAGGGATGAGAACGGCGCCCGTAACACATGCGCCACACGGCCGCCGTGGTGCATGCTGCCAAGAGTTGATTCTATAATTAAATAAAATAAAAATAAAAAAAGTAATAAAAATCATCACCCCGAAAGCAGACAGCAGACGTCATGTAGCATATGTGTACCAAAGTTCAGGTCAATAGGTCAAACGGTTTGCGAGCTACAGGTGATTTAAAATCCTGGACAGACAAACGGACAGTCACGGTAGAGTATTATATAAGAAGATATTAAGAATAGCAGCATCCCCAGCACTGACCCCTACTGGGCACCACTCTTAATTCTGATGAGGTTCCCCACACCATTTCCCTCTGCTTCCTGTGTCTGAGCCAATTCTGCCCCCATCTACACACCACACCCTGAACTGCCACTTCTTTTAGTTTGATGCCCATCCTCTCATGTAGCACCTCATCAAATGATTTCTGAAAGTCCTGATCAATAATATCATCTGCTCCACTCCGGTCGTATCCTTTTGTTGCCTCCTCATAGAATTCCAGCCTGTTACTAAAACATAACCTCCCTCTTCTGACCCCATGCTGACTGTTCAGTTAACTCCTGTCCTTGCCATGTGCTCCTCAATCTTCTCCTTCATAATTCCTTCCATTAATTTTCCTGTGATGCCCGTTAAGCTTACGGGCCTGTAGTTGCTTGGATCTGCCCTGTCACCCTTTTTATATACAATAAATCCCTCGCAACTTCGCGGTTCACTTTTCGCGGATTCACGACTTCGCGGATTTTATATGTAAGCATATCTAAATTCATAACGCGGATTTTTCGCTGCTTCGGGGGTTTCTGCGGTTGATTTCATACAAGAGATGCTATTGGCGGATGGCTGAGAAGCTACCCAATCAGAGCACGCAGTTAAGTTCCTGTGTGCTGCTGATTGGCTCAGCGACGGAGTGTTGCATTAACCAGGAAGTCTCATCTCACTCATTCAGCATTAACGTCCTACTGCTTCAGGGGCCGTGTCCAAGCACCAACAGAAGATGCAAATGATTGCAGAAAAGGTAAACGTTTTGGATATGTTGAAGGAAGGGAACATCTACACCGCTGCAGGACATCGATTCTTTTTATTTAAAAAGGAGGTAAAGCATATAAGATCTACGGCCGCAGTGTCCTTTAACCAGGGTGCAAAATGAGTTGCAAGTGGACGTGATAAGGCAGTAGTCTGGATGGAATCTGCTTTAGGAATCTTTGCAACAAGGTCGACGACGTCATGACCGCCTACAAGCTGCTACGTGTACTTCGCTATACAGTAAGTGTAAACTTATCTACCGATTTCATATTGCTTAGCAGTTGTCCCTGTTTTTAATAGAGTAAATGGTGGGTTGTAAATAATACAGGGAGGATTTAAAAACGTCCAAAAACACGTTAAGTAATTAAATAAATATAGTGTCCCTACTTCGTGGAAATTCAGTTATCGCGGTCGGCCTTGGAACCTATCTCCCGCGATAAGTGAGGGATTACTGTAATGGGATGATATTTGCCATTTTCCAGTCCTTCGGAACCTCTCCAGTGCACAGTGACTTCCTAACAATACGTGTCCAGGGTTTATTTCCATACTCGTTAACCTCCTTAAGAACTTGAGTGTAAATATTTTCAGGTCCTGGTGATTTGTTTGATTTCAGTTTGTTTCAGTTGCAAGATACACTGCCTGGCCAAAAAAAAAGTCGTCACTAAAAAAAAAAAGGTCACACACTCTAATATTTCGTTGGACCGCCTTTAGCTTTGATTACGGCACGCATTCACTGTGGCATTGTTTCGATAAGCTTCTGCAATGTCACAAGATTTAGTTCCATCCAGTGTTGCATTAATTTTTCACCAAGATCTTGCATTGATGATGGTAGAGTCTGACCGCTGCGCAAAGCCTTCTCCAGAACATTCCAAAAGATTCTCAATGGGGTTAAGGTCTGGACTCTGTGGTGGCCAATCCATGTGTGAAAAAGATGTCTCATTCTCCCTGAACCACTCTTTCACAATTTGAGCCTGATGAATCCTGGCATTGTCATCTTGGAATATGCCCCGTGCCATCAGGGAAGAAAAAAATCCATTGATGGAATAACCTGGTCATTCAGTATATTCAGGTAGTCAGCTGACCTCATTCTTGGAGCACTTTCACTATTAAACATAGACCTGAGTTCTACTGTTGTTTTTCTTCGATTTGATTTCACCAAATGTTTAAGTGATCGCCGATCACGATCATTCAGGATTTTTTTCCGGCCACATTTCTTCCTTGAAGACGATGGGTCCCCACTATCCTTCCAGTTTTTAATAATGCGTTGGACAGTTCTTAACCCAATTTTAGTAGTTTCTGCAATCTCCTTAGATGTTTTCTCTGCTTGATGCATGCCAATGATTTGACCCTTCTCAAACAGACTAACATCTTTTCCACGACCACGAGATGTGTCTTTCGACATGGTTGTCTAAGAAATGAGAAGCAACTCATTGCACCAGTTGGGGTTAAATAACTTGTTGCCAGCTGAAAGATAATCACCCATGCAGTAATTATCCAACAGGAGGCTTGTACCTATTTGCTTTGTTAAATCCAGGTGGCAACTTTTTTTTTGGCCAGGCAGTGTATTTGTGCATTTTCTTGCATGTCCTGTCTTTTTCAATATTTCAATACGACTCAAATCAGGACTTTGACAAGGTCAGTCCATTACCCTAGTAGGAGGAGAACAGGCATCCCAACTGGGAAGGAGGACCAGCTGAACAAAGAAAGAACATTGTGCCTGACTAATATGTTGTTTGGACCAGCAGAAGCCAGGAGTTTGGAGCAGTTCCATCCCCCATAAGGCTGGTGGCAGTGGTCCTCATGTGGCAGCCCAGTCAGGAAACCCGCAGGGGTGCTTGGACGTTGGAGTCCGAAAATGTAACCCTGTCAGGGTCCCATAGAGGGTACTGTTGGGGGAGGACCTCTTCTACTTTCTATATGGCCTGGAAGTGCTTCCACAAAGACATGGTGTGGCACCGGAAACATTCCCAGGTCTGGCTTGAAAAGAAGCCTGTCATGCCTCACATATCGGATGAGACAGAGGGTGGGAGGCAGCAGGCAACACTCGATAGGAGGATGAATTGATTAATGTGTGTGTATTGTGACTGGTGGTCTTTGGAAGGGTGATTTTGAGAAGGAGCTAAGGTTTAATAAATATCTTTTATTAAAACATACACCTGTGTTGGACTTTACTGTGTCTAAGGTCAGGGGCTCAGAGATGCCCCCTGGTGATTACACCCTCCTTTTTTAAAATTTTTTTCTATTTCGGATTATTATTGTGTTGAAAGGTCCATTTCTGGTTCAACTTGCAATTTTCAGAAAGATAGACTCACATTCTCTCCTGAAGCCCACTTTAATATGAAACAGAACTCACACATGACTCGATGGCTGCAACTTGCCCGCCCTCTGAGGCAGCAAAGCAACTGGAAACCAGAACATTTCCACCACCATGATTCACTGTTGATATGATAACCCTAACCCTAAAAACACACTTCTTCACATTGGCTTTTAATTCTTAACCTGTCTTATTTCCACTTGCTTTTTGCTATTTCTCTGTTTTATTGGGTCCCCTGACCTGTTTTTAGTGTCTCTGTTTTAAATTCTCTCTTAATGTTTGTTTTTAATATTTTGCTTTTAGTCTTGCTTGTTTTAACTGTACAGCGCTTTGGTCAGTTGTAATGTTGTGTTTTTAAGCGCTTAACAAATAAAAATGGTATGGTATGGTATGATGTTTTTCCTCCTGAAACGCGGCCTTCAGTTTTGTGCCAAACATGTCTAATGTTAAAGACCCAGATGGCTCCATATTGGATCCATCCGTCCAGAGAACACACCTCACATGCAGGTTAAATTTGTGCCAGCTCTTTCTGATTGTAGATGCATGAGCTTTGGCTCCAACTGTTGCAAGAGTTAACTGCAGATCTTGTGATGAACTTTTGGTGTTCTTGGTGACTTCTTTTGGCTTCAAACCGTCAGCTCTTGGGCTGAATTTGCTGGGCAGACAAATTGGAAGTCCCTAGAAATCCATCCATCCATTATCCATAATAAAACTCGTAGCACGGAGCGTATGGCAAACCTCCGACTGCTTCAGGTGCTCTTAATAAAATTACCTTATTGCCTCAGTCACTCTAAATATGAAGGCGAAGTATAGAAAGTTAAAAGCAGCATGGTATTTTTTACATGAATAACAATACCAAATAGAACAAGGAATTATCTTAATATATATATAATCCAACATCTCTCTGTCTGGCCGGTATGTCTGGCTGTGCTCTTATCATGAGAGAACTACTTAATGGGTTTAGATTTTTTTTTTCTGTAATTTACTTGAACATTTTGATTTACTGGAACAACTTGATTTTGAAACTTTTCTCATTATAGTTCGCTTGCAGTACCGATTTACTTGTGAGACTCTGAGAGAGAGGGGAATGAGGGCGGGGTCCTCCTCACTCACTCATGAGCCAGCCTCGTGGCCTATCTTACATCCACTTACATACACGCTGTCTCGGACATACACTTCAATAAATACCATTTTAGAACACAACGATTCAGTTCATTATCCTACAGAATTTTAAAATTCTATTAATCATCCTGGCATGCCACCCCACAAATCAGCAATGAAAGTAGGAGCACCTAATGCCCACCCAAACTTTGTAATGGTACCCGTCTCCATGGGCCTCATGCATAATGCAGTGCGTAGAATTCACACTAAAACATGGTGTATGGACAAAAGTGGAAATGTTCGTACGCACAAAAAAGTCCAGATGCATAAATCTGTGCGTTCGCAAACTTCCACGTTCTTCCGCTCCATAACTCCCAGTCAGCGTGAAAAGTAACGCATGTGCACAGGCCTGCTGCCACTCCCTAACTCCTTCCAGAATTATGCCTCTTTGAATATGCAAATCAATATAAATAGCCCTTAAGCTCAGCATTCTGTGAAAAGGCAATGGCAAAAGCATGGGGGAAAATAGAAGAATTTCAGCGAATACCAAGTGGAGGCAAAGAAAAACGTACTATTTGTTGGTTTAAACAGTGATATGAACCAACAAAAGGAAGTTGATCGAGTGACATAGCGTGTCGGAGAAACTCGAAAACTCAAGTTTACAAAGTCGCACAGTGCCCGAAATTAAAAAGAAGTTGTCAGATATCAAAGTCACCGTGAAAAGGCGAGTCGTAGCCCACCGTCTGAGTGTCATATGAAAGCTTATTAGGATACTGAGAAAAAAAAATATGGACACAGTGGGGAAAAAAGCTCGAAATGTCAACTTTAATCTCGAAATTTCCACTTTAATCACGTAGTTTATTTTGTCATTAAAGTAGAACATCATAAACTTCATCTTTAAATCGTTTAATTTACTAGTTTCTCAAATACCATCGTAACTAAAGTAGCACATTAAATGCTTTGTTTTGTATTTGTTCTTCTATGTGCTCTGTGTGTGTGAATCACTACGTGCTTCTTAAATGGGCTTTCTCTTCCTCTGACAGGACACAGAATCCATTACGAAACTTTTAAGGAACATTGAAATATCTTTGTAGTACGTGTTTAATTATTCTATCCATCTATCCTTCCAGTGTTGCGCCAGCCCCAGCAAGAATACAGCGCGAGGCAGGAACAATCCCTGAACAGGCGCCAGCTCCTTGCTAGCGCTGCAACACCATGTCCTCACATGTTTAATTATTAATAATATAGATTATTTAAATGATGTTAACATTTTATCTGTATAATGTAATAAACATATTTTGCTGCATTTCATCTTAAAAATGATATCGTCATCAAATGTAAATACGAGCTTTATAAAGTGGCTCAGGTTGTGCAATATTATAACTGTATCGCAAGTTTACAGTGAGGTAATTGTACTTATAAGTACAAACAGTTCTACAAGGAGCACTTAATGGACTGATTGAGTGCGTTTATAGTTCTTGGGATGAAACTGTTTCTGAACTGCGAGGTCCGTACAGGAAAGGCTCTGAAGTGTTTGCCGTATAGGAGCAGTTCAAATAGACAGCATGGCTGAGGCAGCGTGTGCTTGATGCTGCATACCGATAATTCTCTTTCTGATCAGCTATGATTCCACACTCAGATACAGTGATATAAATATTCCAAGTGGTGCAGTGAGAGTAATATGGAAAAAGATGATCTGCTATGACAACCCTAAAGGAAGCAGCTGAAAGAAGAACAATAAGAAGGTGCAATGAGAGTAACAACACTAAAGCTGCTTTGGTGTTTGGAATAGTTTGGCCATTCCGTGGATCCATTACATTGTTACAGGTTAATTACAATCAGATGCCTCAAACTAATAAACAATATGCGGTTAATTTCACTGTATATGATAAAGCCGCGTCAGGGATGTGGATTTAAAAAAGAAAGGGAAACCACACTGGAACAAAAGCACTGCACTGGTGCAGCCAGTTTGCAAAACCGAGCGGAGAACTTGTGTACGCTAAGGATTGAGCTAGCGTCAAAATGTGAGTGGCTTTACGCCAAGTTTAGTTTATATACATTGCGATATGTGCTTGGAAAATGGCTTACACAACATTTTTGTGTGTATGCACCGTTTATACATGAGGTCCCAGGTCTGCCAGCTTCAGAACAACATTATAGAGGCGATAATCATCACAGGATGTGGCATTGGCGAGAGGGTTTTAATCCCTCACATTCCTTTAATCGCGACAGACGTGCCCTTTCAATTCAAGAGATCACAGTTTCCGGTGAAGCTTTACTTTACAATGTCCATTAACAAGGCCCAGGGAGAGGCACTCAAGTTGGAACGGGTTGATCTTACCTCATCGTGCTTCTTGCATAGTCAGCTTTATGTTGCTTTCTCCTGGGTTAGTTACCCAAGAAACCTATATGTTCCAGCAAAACCAAAAATATTGTACATCTAGAGAACCTCGGATAGGAAACTTATCAATGTAAATTCTTCTCAACTCCCACCTCAGGCAGACCTTTGACCACATCCCGAGGGAGGTGGGGGACATTGAGTCCGAATAGGCCATGTTCCATGTCTCTATTGTTGAGGCGGCTGACCAGAGCTGTGGCCGTAAGGTGGTCGGTGCCTGTCGTGGCAGCAATCCCGGAACCTGTTGGTGGACACCGGCGGTGAGGAATGCCGTCAAGTTGAAGAAGGAGTCCTACAGGACCCTTTTGTCCTGTGGGACTCTGGAGGCAGCTAATAGGTACCAGCAGGCCAAGCGGAATGCGGATTCAGTGGTTGCTGAGGCATGGGAGGAGTTTGGGGAGGCCATGGAGAACGACTTCCGGACGGCTTCGAGGAGATTCTGGTCCACCATCCGGCATCTCAGGAGGAGTAAACGATGCAGTGTCAACACTGTATATGGTGGGGATGGTGTGCTGCTGACCTCAACTTGGGTGTTGTGGGTTGGTGGGGGGAATACTTCGAGGACCTCCTCAATCCCACTAACATGCCTTCCAATGAGGAAGCAGAGCCTGGGGATTCGGAGGTGGGCCCTCCCATCTCTGGGAATGAGGTCACCGAGGTGGTCAAAAAACTCCTTGGTGGCAGGGCCCCGGGGGTGGATGAGATACGCTCGAAGTTCCTCAAGGCTCTGGATGTTGTAGGGCTGTCTTGGTTGACACGCCTCTGGAATATCGCATGGACATCAGGGATAATGCCTCTGGAGTCGCAGACTGGGGTGGTGGTCCCCCTCTTTAAGAAGGGGACCAGAGGGTGTGTTCCAACTACAGAGGGATCACACTCCTCAGCATCCCTGGAAAAGTCTATTTGGGGGTCCTGGAGAGGAGGGTTCGTCAGATAGTTGAACCTCGGATTCAGGAGGAACAGTGTGGTTTTCGCAGAACAGGGAGTTTGCCCAACCAGTCTACATATGATTTGTGGACTTGGAAAAGGCATTTGACCATGTCCCTCGGGGAGTCCTGTGGGGGATGCTCCAAGAGTATGGGGTACCACACACTTTGAAATAGCTAGCCTGTGTGTCCTTTACATGACACTATCCATCTTCTCATAGCCAGTTTCACTCTGTCAGCTCGTGTGTGTTTGTGTCTGTGTGTGTGTGTGGTTTCAATAAAGGAATAATCTCTTTATATATAAAATCCAACGTCTGTCTGTCTGTATGTCTGTCCGCTTTTCACGAGAGAACTACTTCACGACTTTAGAGCGGGTTTTTTTTCTAGAATTTGCTTGATCATTCCACGTGATCTCTCATCACGCTAAGTGTTATAGTTCACTTGCAGGAGCGATTTACTTGTGCTATTTATTCGCACTAATCCCAGAGAGAGGCTGCGGACCGAGGGACCTTCCTCACTCATGCGGCAACCTCGGGGTGTAATTTACACCCTCTTAGCTAGCGACCTAGAGAATTACTTCGCGGATTTACATCTTTTTTTTCTAGAATTTGCTTGAACATTCCGGTTGATCTCTCATCGCGCTATGTGTTATAGTTCGCTTGCAGGAGCGATTTATTCGCGCTAATACGAGAGAGAGGCCTGCGGACCAAGGGACCTTCCTCACTCATGCGCCAGCCTAGGGGCATAATTTACATCCTCTTAGCTACCGACCTAGAGAACTACTTAACAGATTTAGATTGGGTTTTTTCTAGAATTTGCTTGAACACTCCAGTTGATTTTGCGACTTCTCTCATCACGCTAAGTGCTATAGTTCACTTGCAGGAGCGATATATTCGAGAGAGTGGCTGTGGACCAAGGGGTTTTCCTCACTCATATGGCAGCCTCGGGGAGTAATTTACATCCGCTTAGCTAGCGAATGACAAAACTACTTAATGGATTTAGATCAGGTTTTTTTCTAGAATTTGCTTGAGCGATCCGGTTTATTTTGCGATTTTTCTCATAGTTCGCTTGCAGGAGTGATTCATTCACCATAATTTGAGACAGGGGCTGCGGGCTGAGGGGAAGGGGAATGCGTGACGTCAGGAGTGGAGAGTCGGTCTACCACTGCGTTTTGGAGTGCACCTTGCCTCCGCTTAGTTTAGCAGTACCTTTTATTTATTGATTATTAAAATTTGACTACTATGCAGGGGACGACTAGTAAAACGTAAAAACAACAGCAACATTGTAATTCCCCACCAAGTTTCAAAAATTGTTTGAATGAATTAATTTAGGGTAGACCACACAAAATCGCAGAGTGGGGTTGTCAAGTGCTGAAATGCAGAAAAATGTCATCTCCTTTGTGGCATCACTCACAACAGAGGTCCAAACTGCCTCTGGAAGCAACATCAGCCACAAGAACTGTGAGTCAGTAGCTTCATGAAATGGGTTTCCATGGTTAAGCCTAGGATGACTAAGCACAGTGCCAAGTGTCGGCTGTAGAGGTGTAAAGCAAAATTCTCTGGGGCAGTGCGAACATGGAGTAATGAACCACACTTCTCTATATTGCAGTCTGATGGATGAATTTAGGGCGGCATGGTGGCGCAGTGGGTAGCGCTGCTGCCTCGCAGTTGGGACACCTGGGGACCCGGGTTCGCTTCCCGGGCCCTCCCTGCGTGGAGTTTGCATGTTCTGCGTGGGTTTCCTCCTGGCGCTCCGGTTTCCTCCCACAGTCCAAAGACATGCTGGTTAGGTGGATTGGCGATTCTAAATTGGCCCTAGTGTGTGCTTGGTGTGTGGGTGTGTTTGTGTGTGTCCTGCGGTGGGTTGGCACCCTGCCCAGGATTGTTTCCTGCCTTGTGCCCTGTGTTGGCTGGGATTGGCTCCAGCAGACCCCCGTGACCCTGTGTTCGGATTCAGTGTGTTGGACAATGGATGGATGGATAATTGTGGTCACATATAACCAGAAAATTCTTGCTTAAGAAAAATGTATGTTTTGCTTTTTAGTGCATTTATAACTAAAGTAAATGAAATCATTTTACTTAAAAATTTTTCTTATATATTTTATTTTTTTCCTCATCATTACTTGCTCTTCTTTTACTGTATTTATTCAGCATATTGAACTCTATGGATTTATTACAATTAGACAGAAAAACGGTCTGAACCCAGCAGAAGACGAAGCATTCACGCCTCCTTTGCCCTTCCTAAACTTCTCTGTCCATTAGCTTGTTTCTTGGAATGTAAAACACATCACAGGTCAAACGGCATTCATTAAAACTGCAGGAGACTCTTTGTGGTGTTCTTTCTCACTTTCCTTTTACAATCACCAGGCGAGCTATTTGACCTTTCCTTGCCATTTTAGGCGCATTATTTGAAGGTGAGAAATCTCATAACAGTTTTCAGTGAAAATCCGTCTTCAGTATGAAAGGGCAAGAAAGAAGCCGTTCTTCAACCTGTGCTGCTGGATGTCTAATAGACCAAGTTTATGGTGAGTGTGGTCAGAACATTAACAACTAATTGTGATTTGAATTACGGGTTGCAGTCTGTATGCAAATGCAAGTGTCCATTATGTGCCATTTGTCAGTTCAGACCTTTCACGTGGAGACCGAGCAAAGAGGGCAGCAGAAGTTAACGTCTTTGTTTGGAGAGACGGAAGTTCAATTACGGTGGAATGCGAAGGCAGCTTGATTGTGATGCTTTCTCTTTCTTTTCAGATGCTGAAAGAGCGAGCAAATCAAACCTGTGGTAAAATGTTGTGCCTTACAGATATTTACCGTGTTATGATTTCAGAACACAATTCATTTTCTTACGCACAAGGGGGGCTCCGCTCCCTGCTCGCTTCGCTTGCCTACCCCGGGCGTTGGGTATCCTGAAATACATTAGTCGAGTTTGTTCATTTTGGAGCCGTGCCCGCTTTGCTTGCGGCATTTCAGACGCGCGTTGTAGGCGCCTGCGTTCATTGATTTTATCCAGCCGGGCTCGTGTTTGTATATCCGTTAGTTGAAAACTCGTTCATTTTGAACCCATGCCTGCTGTGCTTCCGCAGTTTCAGACGCGCCTTGTAGTCGCCTGCGTTCATTGATCTTATCCAGGTGGGCTCGTGTTTGTATCGTTGAGCTGTATTGTGTTTGAATTCGGTGTAAAGCGTTCAGCGGTTTGTACAATCCCAAGCAGCACATTATTCCTAACTTCACTCCGCAGTAGTGCCACTCACAATATGGTGGTGACGCCTGCGCCTTCCGTAGTAGTGCCACTCACAATATGGCGGTGACGCCTGCGCCTTCTGTACTATCATTGTGGACCTGTGGGGCCGCCGTAGCCTCTTCCGTTTGAATCTGGACTGCAGCGCAGAATCCTCTTTTTTGTATGGCTGTGTCGTTAGCTTTGGGCGCGTTGCTGCTTCATTTCTCATTCACGTCAGTTGAGCTCTTTCATTTTTGGGCCATGACTCCTTCGTTCGCGGTGGATACGACTTCGCGTGCGGTTTATGAGACGCGCGCTGTACGTGCCTGCGCAGTATGTCTCATGGTCCCATCGCCGTGTACCTGCATCCATGCCATCCGGTTTACCATTCTCGGTTAGTAATATGGAAAAGATAATACTTCTCCTCTATGTTTTTCAATATAGAGAACTTTCTGATAAACAAATGATCTTCTTCGGACGCCTTTATCAAACGTGCAAATGTATTATTGAATCTTTTTAATCCTGTAACTGAGCAGGAAGTCTTAACTTTAATTTCTAAAATGAAGCCCACTACTTGTCCCCTAGATCCAGTGCCAACAAAACTAGCAAAAAGTGCAATGGATGTTCTTGCAGTGAATATTCTAAACATTATCAATAGTTCATTATTGCATGGCACAGTACCTGATACACTAAAAGTGTCAGTCATTAAACCATTACTTAAAAAGTCAGACCTTGACCCACACATACTTCATAATTATAGGCCTATTTCAAATTTACTCTTTCTCTCTAAAATACTAGAAAAAGTAGTCGCCAGTCAGCTTCAGTCACACCTTACACATTACAATTTATTTGAGAAATTCCAGTCTGGTTTCCGCACTGGTCATAGTACAGAAACGGCAGTAACGCGAGTTCTAAATTACATTCTGATATCCTCTGATGAAGGAAACTCCACTGTAATTATGTTGTTAGACTTAAGTGCAGCGTTTGACACCATCGACCCTTCCATTTTACTGCACAGGCTAGAAAATGATGTTGGGCTTACAGGCACTGTGCTCGCTTGGTTTAGTTTTTATTTATCAAATCGATTCCAATATGTACAGAAATGTGCTGACAGGACTCCATCATTATTACACAGAAGTTCAATATGGTGTCCCGCAGGGCTCAGTACTCGGACCTTTACAATTTTCACTTTACATGCTTCCACTGGGATCTCTCATTAGCAAACATCATGTTAATGTTTACTCGTATGCAGATGACGCCCAGTTATGGCTTTCTTTTTGTTCAAATGAAGTTTCTCCGATGTTGTCTTTAATTAGTTGTGTTAGTGAATTAAAGGAGTGGATGGATGAGAACTACTTATCTTTAAATACAGATAAAACAGAGATGTTAATTGTTGGAAGGAATGACGCTGATCATAACAATATTTTTTCATCATTTAACTCAGCTGGAATCCCCATTAAATTTACTGAGTCAGGTCACAATCTAGGAGTTATCTTTGACTATAGCATGTCATTTAAAGTGCACATTACAAAGTTGTCCAAATCAGGTTTCTTCCATCTTAAAAATGTTGGGAAATTAAGGCGTTTTCTAAATAAGCAGGATTCTGAGAAATTAATTAATGCATTTATTTCTAGTAGAATTGACTACAGCAATGCAGTGTTTGGTGGATGTTCAAATTGTTCTTTATACAGTCAGTCAGTCAGTCATTTTCCAACCCGCTATATCCTAACACGGGGTCTGCTGGAGCCAATCCCAGCCAACACACAGCGGAAAGCAGGAACAAACCCCGGGCAGGGCGCCAACCCACCACAGGGCACATACACACACACACACACCCACACACCGGGCACACAATAGGGACAATTTAGCCTCCAGTTAATCCAAAATGCTGCTGCAAGAATTATTACAAGAACAAGAAAATATGAACACATAACTCCAGTTCTTAAATCCTTACACTGGCTCCTGGTTAAGTTTAGGGCAGATTTCAAAATCCTCCTTTTAACATATAAAGCATTAAATGGCCGAGGTCCGGCTTACTTGTCTGAACTTATCATGACTTACAAACCAGAGCGCACATTAAGATCTCAAGATGCCGGTCTGCTTATGATTCCAAGGATTAATAAAATAACAGTGGGAGGTCGAGCTTTTAGTTACAGGGCCCCTAAACTGTGGAGTGGTCTGCCTGCTACTATAAGAGATGCTCCTTCAGTCTCAGCTTTCAAATTCCAGTTGAAGACTCACTACTTCAGTTTAGCACACCCTGACTAGAGCTGCTGATTAACTGTGCAGCCTGCATCTCTGTTGTGTGTCATTAGAACTAAAACATAAGTACCATGATTGTTAGAATTTCTAACTAACTCTCACCTGTTCTGTTTCTCTTCTCGGTACTCAAATGTGGCACTTGGTGCCACGGCCCACCTGCCAAGTTGTTTTGCCTGCCTAAGGTAAAGTCATCTCTGATGGAGGATCGCAGGAATCATTGGGTAGAGGGGTCCTTTCATTGGATTGGCTGGCCCAGCACTGTCTCAGCTGTGGAATGGCCAATAGGGAGAGGCAGCTTGATGGATGAGGTCTTTAGGACTCTAAACAAATCCAAATCGTATTATGGGATATTATCTACGGTTAAATTCTGCTCCGTACTCGTAATATTTTTATTTTTATATTGTATTGAGGATTACTTGTGTTCTGTTCTGTGTATTGTATTGTATTGTATTGACCCCTTTATTTTTGACACCCACTGCACACCCAACCTACCTGGAAAGGGGTCTCTCTCTTTGAACTGCCTTTCCCAAGGTTTCTTCCATTTTTTCCCTTCAAGGGTTTTTTTGGGAGTTTTTCCTTATCTTCTTAGAGAGTCGAGATTGGGAGGGCTGTCAAAAGGCAGGGCCTGTTAAAGCCCATTGTGACACTTCTTGTTTGATTTTGGGCTATACAAAAATAAATTCTATTGTATTGTATTGTATTGTATCATACCCTAACGCCATTTTCGTTATATTAGGCGATTTTGTGGCTTAGTTGCTATGCGTAACTCGTGTGCTTCCAGTCGTCACGGGAATTATCGTCATTGATGTGGCGTTAGAAATAGCCACCATTGTGATTATTTATCCATTCTGACTTTGTGGATTCCTCAAAGACTTTTCTTGCATATGTCACGCTTGCACATCAGAAGGTCACCGTCCCAGGTACGTATGTGATACCACACCAGACACAGATGAGGGAAGCTGCTGCTAACTGTCTTATCTTCGTCTTCCTCCAGAGCGCAGACAAAACTGCCCAATGAAGGCAACTGACTCCGCCCCTTCCGGTCCCTGGGCCCTCCCAAAAGGAGGAGTCACTTCTTACCCAAGTGACCGAAGTAAAGGAGTGATGCTCTCACCTCACGACAGATGAAGCAGGAGGCAGCATAAAGAAGAGGGATGCCTCACGCCTGGACAAACTGGTGAGGAAGGCAGGCTCTATTGTACAGTAGGCACGGAGTTGGACAGTTTGACATCCGTGGCACAGCAATGTTTGCTGAGCAGGCTCCTGTCAATCATGGAGAATCCACTGCATCCACTAAACAGGATCATCTCCAGACAGAGGAGCAGCTTCAGTGACAGACTGCTGTCACCGTCCTGCTCCACTGACAGACTGAGGAGATCGTTCCTCCATTACACTATGTTAAATGTTAACGTTTACCCCCCCGGGTGGAACTGAAGAGTCGCATAGTTTGGGGGAGGAACGATCTCCTCAATCTGTCAGTAGAGCAGGACGGTGACAGCAGTCTGTCGCTGAAGCTGCTCCTCTGTCTGGAGATGATCCTTTTCAGTGGATGCAGTGGATTCTCCATAATTGATAGGAGTCTGCTCAGCGCCCGTCACTCTGCCACGGATGTCAAACTGTCCACCTCCGTGCCTACAATAGAGCCTGCCTTCCTCACCAGTTTGTCCAGGCGTGAGGAGTCTTTCTTCTTAATGCTGCCTCCCCAGCACACCACCGCGTAGAAGAGGGCGCTCGCCACAACTGTCTGATAGAACATCTGCAGCATCTTATTGCAGATGTTGAAGGACGCCAGGCTTCTAAGGTAGTATAACCGGCTCTGTCCTTTCTTGCACAGAGCATCAGTATTGGCAGTCCAGTCTAATTTATCATCCAGCTGCACTCCCAGATATTTATAGGTCTGCACCATCTGCAGACAGTCACCTCTGATGATCACGGGGTCCATGAGGGGTCTGGGCCTCCTAAAATCCACCACCAGCTCCTTGGTTTTGCTGGTGTTCAGGTGTAGGTGGGTTTGAGTCGCACCATTTAACAAAGTCATTGATTAGGTCCCTATACTCCTCCTGCTCACTCCTGATGCAGCCCACGATAGCAGTGTCATCAGTGAACTTTTGCACATGGCAGGACTCCGAGTTGTATTGGAAGTCTGATGTATATAGGCTGAACAGGACCGGAGAAAGTACAGTCCCCTGTGGCGCTCCTGTGGTGCTGACCACAATGTCAGACCTGCAGTTCCCAAGACGCACATACTGAGGTCTGTCTTTAAGATGCCACCAGGTATGAATCTACTCCCATCTCTGTCAGCTTGTCCCTAAGGAGCAGAGGTTGGATTGTATTGAAGGCGCTAGAGAAGTCTAGAAACATAATTCTTACAACACCACTGCCTCTGTCTAAGTGGGAGAGGGATTGGTGTAGCATATAGATGATGGCATCCTCCACTCCCACCTTCTCCTGATATGCAAACTGCAGAGGGTCGAGGGCGTGTTGAACCTGTGGCCTCAGGTGGTGAAGCAGCAGCCTCTCCATGGTCTTCATCACATGTGGCGTCAGAGCGACAGGCTGAAAGTCATTCAGCTCACTAGGACGTGATACCTTTGGGACTGGGTTGATGCAAGATGTTTTCCAAAGCCTCGGGACTCTCCCCTGTTCCAGGCTCAGGCTGAAGATGCGCTGTAGAGGACCCCCCAGCTCCGATGCACAGACCTTCAGCAGTCATGGCGATACTCCATCTGGACCCGCTGCTTTGCTGGCACGAAGTCCCCTCAGCTCTCTGCTCACCTGCGCTGTTGTAATTATGGGTGGGGATGTCTCTCCTATGCTGGTATCAGCAGAAGGATGTGTGGAGGGTGCAGTACTCTGAGGTGAGAGTGAGAGTGGGTTAGGGTGGTCAAACCTCTTAAAGAAGTTGTTCATTTGGTTTGCTCTCTTCACGTCTCTCTCGATGGTGGTACCCCGCTTTGACCTGCAGCCAGTGATGATCTTCATCCCATCCCACACTTCCTTCATGCTGTTATTCTGCAACTTCTGCTCCAGCTTTCCCCTGTACTGCTCCTTCGCCGCCCTGAGCTGGACTCGGAGTTCCTTCTGCATGCGCTTGAGCTCATGCTGATCACCGTCTTTAAAAGCCCTTTTCTTCTGGTTCAAAAGGCCCTTGATGTCACTTGTAATCCATGGCTTGTTGTTAGCATAGCAGCGTACAGTTCTTACTGGAACTACAATGTCATCTACATTTTGTAATTATCAAAAATGCTTCCTCACAAGTTATTCATTTTGTTTTGGGAGTTATAGTTTGGTTTGATTTGTAAGGGAGTCCTGGATTTATATAAAGAGCACTTATTTAACTTGGACTTTTTTTCAAGGAGCACTACTATGACCCAGGAAGTGGATCAGGTTATTTAGCCTGGCGTCTCAAGACCAAACAAAGAAAAGTAGCCTCTGAGGAAAAAAGATTAAGATACCAGATGCGTACAGGAGACCCAACATCCGCACGTGAGCCTTCGTCCATTTCTCAACCTGTATTGAATGAGGAACAATGCAAAGAGACAATTTCCTTTATGAAACATTGTTCAGATGAGGAAACGGTCAAGCAGAAAATGAAGATTACATTCAGCTATCGGCAAAAAATGGTTCATGATGAAAAAATGTGCTGCAATGTGCTATCTGTTTTCTCTCGTTTTAAAGATATTAAAGGCTTGGTATGTATCTTTCATTTAAATATGGTCTAAACACATTTCAGCATGATGTTGAACATTTTTTATGTCTAATTTCACTGCACAACAATTTTTTTGAAAAGTCTTGCTTCCTGAAAAGTGACAGGTACCTACTGGGTATACACAAGTATAGTTTTGGTTTTACTGCATCACATAGGAACTCTGAGAAATAGACATTTATATGTTTGCTGACAATAACATATTTAGTCACGTTTATGTTTCGCATAAGCTTTTAAATTCAACAGAATTGTTTTGTGTTTTGCTCCTGATTTTCTTTTGTATTCAATGTCTGGTGCATCATCTTGCAGTGTCCAACAGTAGTCAGCAAGCATTGACAGATTCCGGTTGCCCTGGTATAGTCTCTCCATCATAGCAATATCCTGGTGAAACCTTTCACCGTGTTCGTCACTGACAGCACTGAGATTAGCTGGGAAGAAGTCCAAGTGTGAGTGGAGGAAATGAATCTCGATTGACATGTTGCACTTCATTGTCTTGTATGCTTTGAGAAGTTTGTCTACCAGCTGAATGGAGTTTGGGGCTCTGTAATTGCCCAGAAAATTGTCAACAACATCTTTGAAGACTTTCCAGGCAATTTTTTCCAGCCCAACTAACAGATCTTCAAACCGCTTGTCACTCATAACATGTCTGATCTGGGGGCCAACAAAAATGCCCTCTTTCATCTTGGCATGTTATTTTTGGGAACGTCTGTCTTAAATAACGAAAACCTTCGCCTTCCCTGTTCAGTACTTTCACGAAATTCTTCGTGAGTCCCAGTTTTACGTGAAGAGGAGGCAAAAATATCTTTTCCGGGTCGACAAGCAATTCATGTGCCACATTTTTCTGTCCTGGAACTAACTTTTTACGGAGTGGCCAGTTCTGTTGAGAATAGTGCGACTCTTTGGCACGGCTGTCCCATTCACAGATGAAACAACAGTACTTTGTATAGCCGAGCTGCAGTCCTAATAACAGAGCAACGACTTTAAGATCTCCACAGATATTCCAGTTGTACCTGCTATACTGGACGTGCTTCAGCAACAGTTCCATACTCTCATACGTTTCTTTCATGTGTGCTGCATAGCCAACAGGTACTGAAGGATAAACGTTGCCATTGTGTAGCAGAACAGCTTTCAGGCTTAACATTGACGAATCAATGAAGAGACGCCACTCTTCCGGGTTGTGATCACAACCCAAGGCCGAGAACAATCCTTCAATGTCACAACAGAAACAGAGACTGTCAACTTGTGCAAAAAATCTGGTTATATCATGATGTTGGCCTCGAAAAGCAGAAATTTTCGTACCTGTTGACAGCAAACACCATTCCTGCAGTCTCGAACCCAGCAGCTCAGCTTTTGCTTTTGACAGACCCAAATCTCTGACCAAATCGTTCAATTCACACTGTGTTATCAGATGTGGATCGCCTGATGAGCACGGGTCAAAATCAGGTCAATGTCACTGTCAGTACCCTGCATTGCAGTTTCTTCATCTGGTTCGTCTAAGGTCCAATCTTTTGGTGGTATCAGAATTGGAAAATTGTCGTCACGTGGCACGGGTCTCATTGCTGAAGGCAGATTAGGATATTCAATTGACTTCTTGTTTTTGGCAGAGAAACCAGACACATTAGTCAAACAGAAGTAACAGTCCATCACATGGTCTTTCTGTTCTCGCCATATCATCGGAACAGCAAACGGCATCGTCTTTCGAGTGCCTCTGAGCCAGGCTCTCAGACTGACAGCACATGTCACACAGCAAATGTGAGGCACCCATTCCTTGTCTTGATCACCTGCCGAAATACAGATGATAAGCTTTCTTCACAAGAGCAGTCATCCAACGTTTCTGAGGCGCAAGTGTATATTCACCACAGATATAGTAGAATGTACAATGACATTGACGAGACATATCGCCCGACAACAAAACGTCTATAGCATCAAGCTTACTTACTGTTATATTGCTACAGATACTATACTTTACTATACTGATACTAGACATACAGTACACACTGACTATCTATATTAACCAAATGAGCAGGATCAGTGTATGCAAGCCATCTTTATAGCATGCTGAGACAGCGTCAAGCTCGTTCAGACCTGCCCAGGATGTCAACTTCCACAGAACAGCTTCCAACCTGACCTGATTCCATGGCTGGACATGCCCAGGCTGCACAAACCGTTGTTGATAAGTCACTTACAGGAGCGAAAACGTTTGGATACAAATATAAGAAAAAATCAGGACAAAACTGAAACAGTACGTGATGGGTAAATGTTGATGTGATATTCGTGATCAGCACCCATAAATCTATAAGAAACACCCAACAGTGTTCAAGAAGCAAAAACTTTGTTGTGCAGTGTTGTCTTGTGTCCTTTTAAGGTAACACCATCTCATATGACTCTTATAATGATACAAGCGTGTTTTTGATTTTAGCTATGATGGGCAACAGCTTGGGTTACGGCTTTACTTATATTGTACCATAAAAAGCACAACTTTTGAAAGTGATGACTGCCGTGAATAAATATGATCACCAAGGCTGGGAAAGGCACAAATAACACCTGTACCGGTTGCCAGCCAATCAAAGGCAACACTCGCGCGCACATACAGTATAATGCATATCAGTATTCTATTTGTGGAAGTATTCCAACTTCATTAAAACGATAACTATTCTGTTATTTGTTCAAAAGTCATCCGAGGTGAATAACTGTCAGCGATTGCTTCTTTGTAAACAACATTTTTTTTTGTTGCTTTTCCTGGAGCGTCTAAAAGCAAAGGCCTGTTTTGGCGTCGCTAACGTCAAGCTGCTCATGAGAGAAGTATTGTATTGTTTCTTAAATCGATGTCTGACCTTGGGATTTGCTTATGGTCATAGCAAAGCAGACACAAATAGGAAATTGCAGATGATTAAAAGACAACAAAAAATGATGGGGAGGTATGCGAGGTATTCTTGGGATAAAAACGACTTGCCCTGCTCCATCACATGTCAATTTTTCCGCCTCTAATACATGGCTGCAAAGAGCTGCAACTTTTGATGGACAAATCCAAATGGCTGTTACACTGTGCTCGGCTTTCAGAATCTGACATTTTCCTGACATCAGCATGTAGCAGTCACAGTGAAGCTAAGATTCACATCGTCGGAAAGAGGTGATTTATTTATTTTAGGGTGGGGACTCCAGGAACACACTCGGCCTTGACCCAGAGTGCACACACACACTCACAGAGACATAGTTAATATCCCAACGAATCAATAAATAATAATGCAATGTATTGATCAAATGAATGAAAAATGAACATGCAACATAATGAAAATGCATATACAGTGGGTACGGAAAGTATTCAGACCCCCTTCAATTTTTCACTCTTTGTTATATTGCAGCCATTTGCTAAAATCATTTAAATTATTTTTTCCCCTCATTAATGTACACACAGCACCCCATATTGACAGACAAAAAAAAAGAATTTTTGAAATTGTTGCAGATTTATTAAAAAAGAAAAACTGAAATATCACATGGTCCTAAGTATTCAGACCCTTTGCTGTGACACTCATATATTTAACTCCGGTGCTTTCCATTTCTTCTGATCATCCTTGAGATCACCTTCATTTGAGTCCAGCTGTGTTTGATGATACTGATTGGACTTGATTAGGAAAGCCACACACCTGTCTATATAAGACCTTACAGCTCACAATGCATGTCAGAGCAAATGAGAATCATGAGGTCAAAGGAACTGCCTGAAGGGCTCAGAGACAGAATTGTGGCAAGGCACAGATCTGGCCAAGGTTACAAAAAAATTTCTGCTGCACTTAAGGTTCCCAAGAGCACAGTGGCCTCCATAGTCCTTAAATGGAAGACGTTTGGGACGACCAGAACTCTTCCTAGAGCTGACCGTCTGGCCAAGCTGAGCTACCGGGGGAGAAGAGCCTTGGTGAGAGAGGTAAAGAAGAACCCAAAGATCACTTTGGCTGAGCTCCAGAGATGCAGTCAGGAGATGGGAGAAAGTTGTAGAAAGTCAACCATCACTGCAGCCCTCCACCAGTCAGGGCTTTATGGCAGAGTGGCCTGTCGGAAGCCTCTCCTCAGTGCAAGACACATGACAGCCCGCATGGAGTTTGCTAAAATACACCTGAAGGACTCTGAGATGGTGAGAAATAAGATTCTCTGGTCTGATGAGACCAAGATAGAACTTTTTGGCCTTAATTCTAAGCGGTATGTGTGGAGACAATCAGGCACTGCTCATCACTTGTCCAATTCAGTCCCCACAGTGAAGCATGGCGGTGGCAGCATCATGTTGTGGGGGTGTTTTTCAGCTGCAGGGACAGGACGACTGGTTGCAATCGAGGGAAAGATGAATGTGGCCAAGTACAGGGATATCCTGGACAAAAACCTTCTCCAGAGTGCTAAGGACCTCAGACTGGGCCGAAGGTTTACCTTCCAACAAGACAATGACCCTAAGCACACAGCTAAAATAACGAAGGAGTGGCTTCACAACAACTCTGTGACTGTTCTTGAATGGCCCAGCCAGAGCCCTGACTTAAACCCAATTGAGCATCTCTGGAGAGACCTAAAATTGGCTGTCCACCAACGTCTGCCATCCAACCTGACAGAACTGGAGAGGATCTGCAAGGAGGAATGGCAGAGGATCCCCAAATCCAGGTGTGAAAAACTTGTTGCATCTTTCCCAAGAAGACTCATGGCTGTATTAGCTCAAAAGGGTGCTTCTACTAAATACTGAGCAAAGGGTCTGAATACTTAGGACCATGTGATATTTCAGTTTTTCTTTTTTAATAAATCTGCAACAATTTTCAAAAATTCTTTTTTTTGTCTGTCAATATGGGGTGCTGTGTGTACATTAATGAGGGAAAAAAATTAATTTAAATGATTTTAGCAAATGGCTGCAATATAACAAAGAGTGAAAAATTGAAGGGGGTCTGAATACTTTCCGTACCCACTGTACATAAGACCCTCCCCGGAATGTCTGATGGTGATTTTAACACGGCTCAACAATAAACACAATAAAGTCCAAAACAATCCAGTATAGCAAAGGCAGTTGACAATAGATGCCAGGTCAGGTCAGGTTGGGGAGCATGTACTGATACAGCACATTACTACACCCATCCATCCATCCATCCATTTTCCAATCCGCTGAATCTGAACACAGGGTCACGGGGGTCTGCTGGAGCCAATCCCAGCCAACATAGGGAACAAGGCAGGAACCAACCCACCGCAGGACACACACAAACACACCAAGCACACACTAAGGCCAATTTGGAATCGCCAATCCACCTAACCTGCATGTTTTTGGACTGTGGGAGGAAACCCACGCAGACACAGGGAGATATTTGAATTGTCATACTTGACAGTTACAACTTGCGCAAGAAACTGTCCCTAAATCTATTGTTGCGAGTGCTAAATGCCCCAATACTGTTTGCCACATGGAAGGAGAGAGAAAAGTGGCTGCACGGGATGGCTGAGTTCTTTATTGATCCAGTGCGGTCTTTCTAAACCAGGGAGTGTTGTTCATGTGCTGAGTATGTATTCGTACCAGCAGATCTCTTCAGATGACCACTGCCTCTGCTAAGCCTCCACCCTGTCGCTCTCGTAGACGTTGTTTATATCATCGCTTGGCAACACACCCGCTGGTGCAGCTTCGATCACGTGTCATGTTTGCATTTTGTTGTCTCCTGGCAACTAATGCTGTATGGGGCATCGACTCATTACAGCGATTATCAAAGAATTTTAGAGACGCTTGATCTTCAGGCAAAAAAAGAGCCCTAGCAACCATAAAGAGATAACAAAAGAGACGGCACAGTTTGTAATTTTGACCTTGATTTTGCTTTCTGTTGCTTTTCTTCACTATTAAAGTAGCTTTTGTGTGCTTTGATTAAGCATAATCATTAACTTCTTGACTATCCATCTGGATTTTTAGTCTTCACATCCTTAGGTTTTTAAAGGTTGGCACAGTGGGTAGTGTGGCTGCTTCACTCATTCAGTGCCCGTCGGCGCTTGTTGTTAGGAGATAGCAGAGATCTCATCCCTGGCTTATTTGTATTTTCTTTTTAGTCTTTTATCTTTATCTTTTAAATGTTGCTTTGGCAATTTTTTTGTTTACTTTCTCTTTATACTGTATGCTATTATTATTATTCCGTCCATCCAGTTTCCAACCCGCTGAATCCAAACACAGGGGTCAGCTGGAGCCAATCCCAGCCAACACAGGGCACAAGGCAGGAACCAATCCCGGGCAGGGTGCCAACCCACCGCAGGACACACACAAACCAAGCATACACTAGGGCCAATTTAGAATCGCCAATCCACCTAACCAGCAAGTCTTTGGACTGTGGGAGGAAACCGGAGCGCTCGGAGGAAACCCACGCAGACACGGGGAGAACATGCAAACTCCACGCAGGGAGGACCTGGGAAGCGAACCCAGGTCCCTAGGTCTCCCAACTGCGAGGCAGCAGCGCTACCCACTGCGCCACCGTGCCGCCCTATTATTATTATTTTTCTGTTTTTTATTAATTGCCTTTTATTACTGTATTTTGTTTATGTATTTATTAGTCCAGAGTTTTATATACCATGTACTCTTTATATTGAGGCTATAGGGGATGGGGCCCCCACTAGCACTGAATCTGCAGGATCACCCATCGGACTATAAATGTCTAAAGAAATCTCAGTTCTAATGCTGAGGCATTAGCTAAAATGGTAAAACCTCACAATCCATGGATTCTGTTCCCACGGATTTGCTTATCCATTTTGCGACACCTGCAGTCTACTCGCAATAATTTGCCGCCATCCACAGCAAAAACAAAATTCTGAGAGGTCCATCATGCAGCAGTGACACATGAGATTGAGTAATAACAGGTCTGTGATGCACTTTAGATGTCTTGGACTGCAGGTACACTATCCCGAATGGATCAACATGTGTGTCCAACCCAGCACCAAGAGACGCGGGTAAACTGTTGGACCCTATTTATCATGGAGACCGGGGTTTGCAACTATTCCACCCGAACAAGGGTTTTCCAGTAAGGTCGGGCCATAAGCTGGCATTGATTAAGTCTGTACCCTTTGTACACACCAGCCGCTGCTACTACCAGTTGGATGGTTTAGTGAGGCCTTCAAATTGGCCCTGCAGTGGTCACTTGTGGCTTGCGCAGTGAGAAGGTGATCAGACTTGACTGTCAAGTCAAGTCAAGTCAAGCTGGGGAGCATGCACTGGTACAGTGCGTTGCCACACCCACTACACAACGAAACAACTCAGGATCCCAGTTTGCAACCCCCCAGGCAGACACGTGGTCCAGTCCCACCCTCCAGAAATGACCCTCTATCTGCTGCAGCCAGGTGTTACGTGGGCGATCCCTTGGCCTGGTCCAGACACTTGGGTCCCCAACAATGAGGCTCTTATGAGCCGGATCACCCACAGGGAAACGCGCCACATGGCCATAATGCCGTAACTGACGCTCCCTCACAAAGCAGGTAATGTGCCTCATTCGGGACTCTATGAGCAACAAAAAGTCAAACCAACGGTACGTAAGGATTTTCCAGAGAGACACAGTACCAAAGGAGTCCAGTCTTCGTCTCAGGTCACTGGATAGCATCCATGTCTTGCAACCATATAGCAAGACAGGAAGCACCAGGACTCTAAAGACTTGGACCTTCGTCCTTTTCCATAGATATCGGGAGTGCCACACACCCCTTTCCAGTAACCTTATGACCCCCCATGCTCTCCCAATCCGTCTACTGACTTCTGTAGCAAATAAGCCCTTTGTCCACCTCTTGAACCCTCAGGTACCACTCTGATGACCAGGTGAAAGTATAATAACTATTTATTTTGTTATTACACGGTGCACAAAGCACTCCACACACCACACTACTCATATAAATCACAATACTCTCTATAATAACCAATCCTCCTCGCCCAGACACTTTGCCACCCTACCTCCCAGCTCAGCTCAGTGTACTGGGCTTCCCACAGTCCTTTTATAGCCCCTGACCCGGAAGTGGTTCCTGGCACAACCCACAAGTCCATTTCCTTCCGGGTCAGGGCAAACAGTCCTCCTCTTCATCCTGGGAGTACGTTGTTTCTTCCGGTCACGTGACTGTGACGCACTCCCGGGTTATAGGGCACGCAAGAGCCCACTAGCCTCCCTACAGCCACTCCCGGTGGTCCCCAAGGTATCCAGCAGGGCTGTGTATAGAAACTACAAAGTCCATGAGGCCCTGCTGGAACTCGGGGCACCATCATGCGGTCCGGAGGGCTCCTCCTAGCGGCCTGGGGGTGGCGACCAGAGTCTGTAGCCGGTTGTCCATCACACTTCATAGGAAGAGTCACCAGAGACATGATTGTCACTGCTGAGGTAAGTAAACCTCTCGATGAGGTCGACACTCTCTCCACAAACAGACAGAATGTTGATGGCCGTGCCCAAGAGGTCATTAAAGGCTTGGACGTTGGTTTTTATCAGGACTCTCGCAAGCCCAGACACTCAGACTCCTCGCTCAGTCTCTCGAGAGTCCAATCAGAGCCTCCATTGACTCCACGAAGATCACAACATCATCAGCAAAGTCAAGATCCGTGAATCTTTCTTCACCAACAGATGCCTCACAGCCGCTGGACCCCACGACTTTGCCCAACACCCAGTCCATACAAGCATTGAACAGAGTAGGAGCAGAACACACCACTGACAATCCCCAGAATCAACTGGGAGAAACGCAGAGGTCCTGCCTCCACTCTGCAGAGCACTCACAGTACCAGTGTACAGGAAGGCCATGATATCCAGCAACCTTGACAGGATCCCGCGAACCCTCAGGATGTCCCACAGGGCAGCTCCATCAACTGAGTCGAATGCTTTGCGAAAATCGACAAAGGCTGCAAAGAAACTCTGCCGATATTCATGTTTGTGCTCTCTCAGTACCCTCAGTGCCAGGATGTGGTCGATGGTAGACTTCTTAGGCATAAAACCAGACTGTTCCACTCGCTGGTAGGTGAGCAATTGATGACAGATCCTATGGAGGATGACCCTAGCAAGGACTTTACCCGGCACCGAGAGCAGTGTTATCCCCCTGTAGTTTCTGCAATCCAGGCGATCACCCTTCCCTTTCCAAATAGGGATGACAAGTTCTGTTTTCCAGTCAGTTGAGATGATGCCAGTCTCCCAAATGGAAGCAAAGATTGCTTGCAATGCCAGGAGGACAGCCTTACCACCAGCCTGGAGAAGTTCACCCCAGATACAACAGATCCCTGCAGCCTTTCCTCCCCTCAGCTGGTTCATGACTTGTGCAATCTCAGTGAGATTGGGTGGTTCACAGCTATTTGGAGGATCAGCCTCAAGAACCGCGGACTCAGAGATATCCAACGTCCTAGCCGGAGGATCAGCTTTGAACAACTGCTCAAAGTAGCCAGCCCAGCGGGTCACAACTGCAGTGTCATCCGTAAGGACCGTTCCATCAGCTGCCCTGACTGCGACTCTCCGAGGAACAGATTCAGATGTGCGTAATGCTTCGATTCCTCTGTAAGTAGGACATGGGTCGCAAGACCTCAGATGGTGTGTCACTTGCTCACAGATTTCTCTAACAAACGCCTCTTTATCTGTCCTCAGTAGCCTCGCAGCCGTCCTTCTCAGTTCCCAGTACAGACCAGAGCTACCATTGAGCCGTGCTTAGTGACTACTCTCAATGATATCCAGGGTGCCCTGTGAGATGAAACACCTCCTCCTGGGAACACCGGTAACACCAACACAACCCTCAGCAACCTTCAGGGTCTTGTCATGGAAGGTCTCCCACATCACATTAGGATCAGCAGTCGTACCCAAATCTGAAAGTTCCTCACACAAACTGCGTGCAAACTCATTAGAAACAGCCTGGTATTGGAGTCTGGCCAAGTCCAGGCTCATTTTCCTAGTAGGTGGTAACCTACTGGACCTAAGCTGGATCCTAAGAGTAGCAACAACAAGTCTGTGGTCAGAATTCACAAACTGGGCACTTCTATAGACCCTGCAGTTTTGCAAGAGCCTCCAGCGTCTGCCCGCGAAGATGTGATCGATCTCCTTCACCGCATCACCAGTATTGGAGTACCAAGTCCAACGATGCGGTTGAGGGTGCTGGAACCAGGATCCAGCGATTTGCAGCCCTTGACTTTTTGCAAAGTCAAGGAACATGGAGCTACTTTCACCAGAGTCATCAGACCCATGGGGACCGAGACAATCCTCATAGCCATCCCTGTCAGTGCCAGTGGCTGCATTGACGTTGCCCATGACCACAGGAGTGTCACCTCATGGGCACCCATCAACCACCGAGCGAAGCTGTGAATAAAATGTCTCCCTTGCTGAGACATCACTCACTGCAGTCGGAGCATACACTGAGACAACAGACAAGGCACCCAGAGAGTGCCGTAATCTGAGTCCCATAATACGCTCGTTGAAAGGAGTGACATCGGACACCATCGGAAGAAGCAACAGCTACTCCACGAGTATGACCGCCATCAGACCAACCAGACCAATAAAAGGTGTATCCACCTACAGAGATCTGGCCAGTCCCCAATCTGCGCACCTCAGTGAGTGCCGCCACTGAAATGTGGAGTTTACGCAGCTCCTCCGACAGCAGAGGAAGATGATCATCTTGCAGGAGAGACAAGACGTTCCATGCGCCCACCCGTATGGGCCACCTCAAATTGGAACCCGAGTGCTGCCGTGCAGCGGGTGACACCTCAGCACCACACCAGTTCCAATCCCCAACAGACCTGACCTTATTGGCTCTCCAATGGTTTCGCCTCTTCCGGGGATGGGGCTCCCGAGGGCTTTCCCCCATCCCCTTCATGATCCGAGCAGCCTTCATATGGGCGGCTGCAGCAGAGCTACTCCCACGGAGAGCAAAAAGGAGTCCGTTCTGTAATCTCAGAGCTTTGTGAAGTTTTTTTTATGGTGGCTGGAGAGCCAATCCTGCCTCCAACCCCCATGATTTCTCTGCAAATTGGAGGGCCGCTTGCAGGGCCGGATGCAGTTTAACGTCATACCCAGGACATTAGACATTTGACTGTCTAGAGGAAGTAAAAACCGTTACGAGGTTTCCATAGCTGAACCTGATGGATTACTACCGAGTCTCGAACGTGTGAGAGTGGAGGGCTCGTCTTACTCCTGCCACTTTGTGCCCCATGACCAACCCTGTGAGTCTTGCCCACTCGTCCCAAGTAACCCTTTACAGTCACAGTGCTTTCCCTCTATTTTTGACTACAGGGGCTCTTGGACCTAATGGTCCACTAAGTCGATTCTTGTGGTTTCTGCTGTGTTAACAAGTCTCCACATTCTGATAATTGCACCACTCCTTCAGACCCTTTAACTGCCTGAGATGGCATGTTTGTGATATACGCTGCCAATCCATAAAGCAGCAGCCAAAAAGGAAAATAATAAACGAACCGGAGCGTCAGAGAGCAACACTACTTTACTTCCCGGTTCCTCCCTGTGTGGATAGCGCTTTGAGTATTGAGAAAAAGCGCTATATAAATGTAATGAATTATTATTATTATTATTATTACTAGCCACATGACACAAGTACAGAATACACACCCACAGAGATGAATGTAAGTAAGGAATTAAGATGTTATTATAAAATAAGAATAATCTAAGATGTACACAACTCCACACTGCAGTGTGCACCCCTCTTCACTCTTTACAACTCTCTCAATAAATAATAATAATAATAATAATAATAATAATATTAATAATAATAATTCTTTATATTTATGTAGTGCTTTTCTCGCCACTCAAAGTGCTTTACACAATGAGTGGGGAGCCACTTCCACCATCATGTATGTTCAGCCCCCAACTGGATGATGCAACGGCAGCCATTTTTGCACCAGTAGGTTCACCACACATGAGCTGTTAGGTGGTGAAGGGGTGAGAGAAAGAGAGAGAGGCAGCAAGTTAGAGACAGGGGTTGATTAGGTGGCCAAAATGACCAGGCCGAGATGGGACATACACCCTACTCTTTATGACAGATGCCGCATAATGCATTTTAAAACTGGCGTCAAATCTTATCTCTTCAGACTGACATACCACTTATGAATTTAACACGGTTACAGCCAGTTATCTTTGATGTTTGCTACCACCTCTGTACCTTATTGCGATTTGATTGTATTGTCCTCTTTGTTTTTATATCTTATTCTTTTTCTTTTGGCTGCTCCTGTTAAGGGTCGCCACAGTGTATTATCTTCTTCCATATTTTCCAGTCCTCTCCATCTTGTTCTGTTACCCCCCCACCCCCCATCACCTGCATGTCCTCTCTCACCACATCCATAAACCTTCTCTTAGGCCTTCCTCTTCTCCTCCACCCTGGCAGCTCTATCCTTAGTACCCTTCTCCCAATATACCCAGCATCTCTCCTCTGCACATGTCCAAAGCAACGCAATCTCGCCTCTCTGACTTTGTCTCCCAACCGTCCAACCTGAGCTGACCCTCTAATGTTCTCATTTCTAATCCTATCCAACCTCTTCACACCTTCATTGTAAGTTGACCTTGAGTGTGAAGAAAGGCACCTATTAAATCTTCTTCTTCTTTCGGCTGCTCCCGTTAGGGGTTGCCAGAGCGGATCATCTTCTTCCACATCTTTCTGTCCTCTCCATCTTGTTCTGTTACACCCATCACCTGCATGTCCTCTCTCACTACATCCATAAAATGTAAACTTAAAACACATCTGTTTAAAATGGCTTTTTCTTTTTCCTCCTGATTATAGTGGTTTGGTTTTAATTTTTAGATTTTATGATGTTTTAAGTTGTTTATAATTGTGTCTTTTATTTAATTATTTATTTATTTATTGTTTGTTCGGTGTCCTTCAGTTCTCTGAAAGGTGCCTTGTATAAATAAAATGTATTATTATTATTATTATTATTAACCTTCGCTTAGGCCTTCCTCTTTTCCTCTTCCCTGGTAGCTCTATCTTTAGCACCCTTCTCTCATTATACCCAGCATTTCTTCTCTGCACATCTCCAAACCGTCCAACCTGAGCTGGCCCCATAATGTCCTTATGTCTAATCCTGTCTGTCCTCGTCACACCTTCATTGCAAGGTGACCTTGAGTGTTAAGAAAGGCGCCTATTAAATCTTCTTCTTCTTCTTTCGGCTGCTCCCGTTAGGAATCGCCACAGTGAATTTCCCCTTGGGATTAATAAAGTATCTATCTATCTATCTATCTATCTATCTATCTATCTATCTATCTATCTATCTATCTATCTATCTATCTATCTATCTATCTATCTATCTATCTATCTATCTATCTATCTATCTATCTATCTATCTATCTATCTATCTATCTATCTATCTATTATATAGTGCCTTTCATATCTATCTATCTATCTATCTATCTATCTATCTATCTATCTATCTATCTATCTATCTATCTATCTATCTATCTATCTATCTATCTATCTATCTATCTATCTATCATATAGTGCCTTTCACATCAATCTATCTATCTATCATATAGTGCCTTTCACATCTATCTATCTATCTATCTATCTATCTATCTATCTATCTATCTATCTATCTATCTATCTATCTATCTATCTATCTATCTATCTATCTATCTATCTATCTATCTATCTATCTATCTATCTATCATCTTCTTCCATATCTTTCTGTCCTCATCATCTTGTTCTGTTACACCCATCATCTGCATGTCCTCTCTCACCACATCCATAAACCTTCTCTTAGGCTTTCTTTTTTTTCTCTTGCCTGGCAGCTCTATCATTAGCATCCTTTTACCAATATACTCTGCATCATTAAACAAAATGTATTATTATTATTATTATTATTATTATTATTATAGTCAAAGTGGTTTTATTCATCGTGGATGGAAGGGGAAGAGTGGAAGAAGTGATGCCAATTATCTTGTGGCCAGAGTTCCTCCACTCCCCAGAGAGAAATGGAAACTGTGTGAATGACATTGATGTTAATTAAAGTTGGTTCTGACAGCCCCCCTTTGATTTTTCCATCTCCTGGTCCTTTTGCTTTGCAAATAATAAGGAAATTCTCCCGAGCGATACTTCACTCCATGTGTTCAATATATTAAGGATTTATTTGTTTTTTTATCATGTGGATCGAACAATATCCTGCCGACTACACCAGTCTACAGCAAGGCTGTTACAATTGTTATTTTCAGCCAGACTCCACTTTAATGTATAAGAATGAGTGAACAGTTTTGTTTTGTCGACAGGAGGTCTTATTTAATTTCTATTCATCTTGAAAGTTGAAAACCATCATAAGGTCACGGGGTCAGACATTCACCTCAAATACATACCCTGGCAACTGGAAGCCATGTGTGAAAAGGCCTTTTCTCTAACCTTTTTCTCTGCAATTTAACATTAATGTGTTCCCACTGAAGTACTTCACTTTGAAGTAGTGGTCTCAGTTTTCTTAGGCAAGAGTCCTCCTCAGTTGCTAATCTGTCGATTATTCCAGGGAGTTTAGAGAGGCAGATGAATGAAGCATTTGTGGCCCCTCTTAAGCAGCAGAGAAAAATGTTCAATTGCCTTAATGAGATGCTTGTTATGGACTGAATAGCTGCAATAAATGGAAAGAAAGATGGCAAGAAGGGCCGACTCACCAAAGTCTTAATCACCGCTTCCCTTCTAATTACTTAATTGCGTGCTGCAGAAAGGCATTCAGTTGTAATGTTCATGCGTTTTATGACGTCTCACACTTATGTAACACACTGCATTTGAACAATATTACTAATTAGAAAAAAAAGGTGTGGTGCTTTTCATGGAAGCAAAAGACACAGGTTACGTGTCAGTCTAAAACTTCTCAAGTGACATTAAGCAGTATGTGACATGCTGCATCACCAAGGTCGTTCTCTTGTAATGAGTGAGCCGTGGAAGGCTGTTAATAGTTTTATGTCTTATCTAAAATGAGAAGAAATTGAAAAAACTTGATGAGAGCAGGCCATTCAGTTCAACAAATCTCGACTGTCCTATCTACAGTACCTAATTCTGCCAAAATAATAGATCTATCTATCTATCTATCTATCTATCTATCTATCTATCTATCTATCTATCTATCTATCTATCTATCTATCTATCTATCTATCTATCTATCTATAGCTTAAAAACAAGCCTTGCTATCCTTATTCTATCCAGGAAATGAAAAGACAGGTTGATACCACATGGAGGGATGGAATTCTTAAAAGACAGAAGCTCCACGATTACATTGTTTTGCATTAACCACTAGAGGGCACTCTATTTTCTCGTAGACATCTCTTGTTTGCATTTTCTGTTACAGTATCTTAAAGGAGAGAAGTACCTTTTGTTATGTCATTGTGCATTAACCTCTAGGGAGTACTATATACTATATATACGGCGAAGTGGTGGCTCTGAGGCTAGGGATCTGCACTGGCAATTGGAAGGTTGCCACTTTGAATCCTGTAAATGCCAATAGGAACTCTGCTCTGTTGGGCCCTTAAGCAAGGCCCTTAACCTGCAATTGCTGACCGCTTTAAGTAGTGAGAAAAGCACTATATAAAGCAAAGAATTATTATTATTGTTAATGCATTTTGTCCAGTAAGTTTTTAAAAGAAAGAGGTGTCTACATTTACAATACTGTGCTCCGGCCACTGGGGGCACACCTCCTAATAACGGGTTGTCTTATTCTTACATTCCATCATGTCAGTGGTACCAGAATGCTAAACTGGACTGAATGGGTTCAATAATGAAGGAAGAGAGGGAGGGATGAGCATCTTCAACATCAGACATCTCTACAACTTCACTAATGTGTATTAGCCACTAGGTGGCGCTCCTTCTAATAAAATAACATTTCATTCACCAGAACCCTGAACTGGAGCAATTGAATTCAATATTGGATGCATAGATGGAAGGATGGTTTTCTTAGAAAGCTTTAAAATTACAACATTATGCATTAACCACTAGAGGGCGCTCTGTTTCTTAGTAGACATCTTGTCGTTACATTTTGTGTTGTAATTGTTTAAAGGAAAAAGTTCATTCAATTACGACATCGTGCCTGGACCATTTGGCATTTTCTGATAAACTGTTCATTTGTTTTACATTTAATTCACTGAAACCCTGAACTGCAGTGAGCGAGTTCAAAAATGACTGAAGAGATGGGGGGATGGTGCATTAATTGCGAGGAGTGTGCTCTAACTAAGCTTCAGTAATTATTGGATCAATGCACTTCTTAATAGCCATTAACGTTTGTAACTTCAAGATTTGTCCTTAGCCTCAGGGGCAGACACCTGCTAATAGATAATCCGGTCCTTGTATTTCATTTGGTTACTTCTTAAAAGGCCGAAGTGCATACACGTGCATTAGCCACTAGGGGGCACACAACCTGCTAAACAATACCTTGTCCCTGTGTTTTGTTCAATTACATCCTAAATTACATACAGTGCTTTATTTAACCATTTTGTCTTAGACAATCACGAAACGCCCCCAACGTCAGTCACAAAACACCCATCACTAGTGATGGAAAAATGAAGCTTCACGAAGCTTTGACACACTTTCTTTCTATTTGTGCCGAAACTCACTGTTTCAGTCTCATGTCACCAGTAAAAGGTCAGAAAAGTCCGTGTTCATTGTATTCTGCTAAGTTCCTTGTCCATTTGTGCTATTTAACTTTTGAACGCCGTTTTCCACTGTTAGTCACTATCTGTCACCAAATCTCTCTCTCCTCACAACCCAACATTGTTGAATGAGAATGATGCATTTTATGGAGGCTACCTGTTCATTTAGCGCCAAAGCTGTCAAACCGATGAGACTCTATCAAACCAATAAAGTGTGCTGTAACGCAGGGACGTGTGGTCAGCTGAGACAGGAGTCATCATGAAAAGTAAAAAAACTAATAATGATAACATTAAATAAATGTGTCCACTGGTCTGTGCTATAAATTTGTTTTCTGGATGATTCCAAGAATTTTGATAATTTTTATAGTCAAAATCGGAGAATTTATGCATTTCCTGTTCAAATACATGGGAGAAACGTGAGAGGTGGCAGCAACGAGCCTCACCTCCCCTCGGACTGCGCTCTCCCTCACACGCTGGGTTGATTCTTGTAATTGGCGCATGCCCGCTGCTGTGTCTCTGTATGTCGCCAATGTAAGGTGTGCAGACACATTTATCATGCACCTTGACTTTCCACGGTCTGGCTAATATCTTTAATGAATGTGTGTGACATATTTAGTCTTGCTGATCGGACATAAAACCGCAGTGAAAAGTCACAAGGTGAGGCGGACAGTACCGTGGCGCACCGAAGGGAGCGCATGTGAGCCCAGCAGGTGCTCATTGCTGCTGTTCTTCTATGCAGAGGTGCCAATAAGTTAGCGATATCAGGAAGTCAAGGGCAGCGGCCTGTTTATTTTTATTTTTTATTTCGACTGACTGCCAAAATGGAAGATTAAGGTTTTTAAAACTAAAGGAAAATAAGGAGGACTTTTACAAGAAAGTGATGGAGATTTTCGTGGAGAAGGACAGGCGCATGGACTTCATTTACAAATAAAGGTAAAACCATAAACGGTTTTCCAATTTTATAAAAAAAAGGGGATCAGACTAAGAAAAAAATAATCCAATATTTAAAAACGAAATTTTGACCTTAAATAAAATATTCTTTTGTGTTTTCTTCTTATCCTTTTGTTGAAGTCTGCATTAAAACTGATTAAAGCGTCAGAATGAAAAGCTTTTAAAATCAACAAAATATTTCAATTAAGGTCAAAATTGAAATCTGTTTTTTTTGTACATCACTCTATACTTTAATTTGTATTAAATGAGTTTGAATTGCGGAATTGCAACGGAAAATTTAGAACACATGGAGGGTGAGGAGCAAATGTGCTCTCTCGTCTCTCTCTCGCCGTTCTTTCTTAGTCAAATATGCGACTTATCTGTGTGTGTGTAAAAAATGAGACGAAACATAACTAGCAATCAATGTGCAGGCTGCCAACTGAATATATAGATATATATATATATATATATATATATATATATATATATATATACAGTGCATCCGGAAAGTATTCACAGCGCATCACTTTCTCCACATTTTGTTATGTTACAGCCTTATTCCAAAATGGATTAAATTCATTTTTTTCCTCAGAATTCTACACACAACACCCCATAATGACAACGTGAAAAAAGTTTACTTGAGGTTTTTGCAAATTTATTAAAAATAAAAAAATTGAGAAAGCACATGTACATAAGTATTCACAGCCTTTGCCATGAAGCTCAAAATTGAGCTCAGGTGCATTCTGTTTCCCCTGATCATCCTTGAGATGTTTCTGCAGCTTCATTGGAGTCCAGCTGTGGTAAATTCAGTTGACTGGACCTGATTTGGAAAGGCACACACCTGTCTATAGAAGGTCCCACAATTGACAGTTCATGTCAGAACACAAACCAAGCATGAAGTCAAAGGAATTGTCTGTAGACCTCCGAGACAGGATTGTCTCGAGGCACAAATCTGGGGAAGGTTACAGAAAAATTTCTGCTTTGAAGGTCCCAATGAGCACAGTGGCCTCCATCATCTGTAAAGGGAAGAAGTTCGAAACCACCAGGACTCTTCCTAGAGCTGGCCGGCCATCTAAACTGAGTGATTGGGGGAGAAGGGCCTTAGTCAGGGAGGTGACCAAGAACCTGATGGTCACTCTGTCAGAGCTCCAGAGGTCCTCTGTGGAGAGAGGAGAACCTTCCAGAAGGAGAACCATCTCTGCAGCAATCCACCAATCAGGCCTGTATGGTAGAGTGGCCAGACGGAAGCCACTCCTTAGTAAAAGGCACATGGCAGCCCACCTGGAGTTTGCCAAAAGCAACCTGAAGGACTCTCAGACCATGAGAAAGAAAATTCTCTGGTCTGATGAGACAAAGATTGAACTCTTTGGTGTGAATGCCAGGCGTCACGTTTGCAGAAAACCTGGCACCATCTCTACAGTGAAGCATGGTGGTGGCAGCATCATGCTGTGGGGATGTTTTTCAGCGGCAGGAACTGAGAGACTAGTCAGGATAAAGGGAAAGATGACTGCAGCAATGTACAGAGACATCCTGGATGAAAACCTGCTCCAGAGCGCTCTTGACCTCAGACTGGGGCGACGGTTCATCTTTCAGCAGGACAACGACCCTAAGCACACAGCCAAGATATCAAAGGAGTGGCTTCAGGACAACTCTGTGAATGTCCTTGAGTGGCCCAGCCAGAGCCCAGACTTGAATCCCATTGAACATCTCTGGAGAGATCTTAAAATGGCTGTGCACCGACGCTTCCCATCCAACCTGATGGAGCTTGAGAGGTGCTGCAAAGAGGAATGGGCGAAACTGGCCAAGGATAGGTGTGCCAAGCTTGTGGCATCATATTCAAAAAGTCTTGAGGCTGTAATTGCTGCCAAAGGTGCATCGACAAAGTATTGAGCAAAGGCCGTGAATACTTATGGACATGGGACTTCTCTGTTTTTTTATTTTTTATAAATTTGCAAGAACCTCAAGTAAACTTTTTTCACGCTGTCATTATGGGGTGTTGTGTGTAGAATTCTGAGGAAAAAAATGAATTTAATCCATTTTGGAATAAGGCTGTAACATAACAAAATGTGGAAAAAGTGATGCGCTGTGAATACTTTCTGGATGCACTGTATATAATATATATAGATATATATATATATATATATATATATTGACTCACTCATCAATAAATCTCCCAAACCATGAGGACTTGGGACTTTGGAATGTTGGTTACCCTTGGCCCATAGGTGCTCAGTAAGAAATGGTTTCAAAAATTTTGTAGTCCAAGCGCAGTCTGTCAGCATGTCAGTCCACTTTATTCCCGTCCGCGTTTCACGAGAGAATTACTTAACAGATTTAGATCTAGTTGTTTTCTATAATTTGCTTGAACTTTCTGGTTGATTTTGTGACTTCTCTCATCCCGCTAAGTACCAGAGTTTGCTTGCGGTACCGATGTATTTATGCAAATCCAAGATTTACGCAATCCGTTCAAGTGAGCCTACGTCTCGCCGCGTATTGGAGTGCACCCTGTCTCTGCTTAGCTAGCGACTCCTGTTTGTTCAACAGACATTATCACCTACAGATTGTTAAGGAGTAACGTTTGACATTTTTGAGAGAGACAGATCGGAGCTCCATGTGTTTTACGGGTGTCGAACTCCGGGCCTGGAGGGCTGCAGTGGTTGCAGGTTTTCATTCTAACAGTTCACCAGTTTTCACTGCTAATTAACTAATTTTCCCTTCATTTTAATAGCCCTGTTTTTATGGATTCAGTCCTCTCAATTGATGCTTTTCTTCATTAAATGGCAGCCAAACAGGAATGAGACCTAAATTGAGCCAACAGATGACCAGCTAAATTGGGGCTTCAAACTCCAGCCAGTTTCACTCCAACCAGTTCCTTAATGAGAAGCCAATTCTGGCTGTTAATTAAACCTGTTGTTTAATTCCACAGTTTGCTTCTGCTCTCATTCTGCCACAGCAGACGTTTCCCAAACTCTTGATTTTCTGTTTCTTATTATTGACCTGAGAGATCAACCATAGCAAGACCATCACCTTTCTTTATGTTCAGATAATGTGGTTAGCTGGTCACCTGTTTGTTTGTTTTCTGTCACATTATTGTTTGGCTGCTAATTAAGGAGGGCGGCATGGTGGCGCAGTGGGTAGCGCTGCTGCCTCATAGTTAGGAGATCTGGGTTCGCTTCCCGGGCCCTCCCTGCGTGGAGTTTGCATGTTCTCCCCGTGTCTGCGTGGGTTTCCTCCCACAGTCCAAAGACATGCAGGTTAGGTGGATTGGCGATGGCCCTAGTGTGTGCTTGGTGTGTGGGTGTGTGTGTGTGTGTCCTGTGGTGGGTTGGCACCCTGCCCGGGATTGGTTCCTGCCTTGTGCCCTGTGTTGGCTGGGATTGGCTCCAGCAGACCCCCGTGACCCTGTGTTCGGATTCAGCGGGTTGGAAAATGGATGGATGGATGGATGCTAATTAAGGAAAACGAAAGAACTAAGGGGGTCTGAGCAGAATTAATTAAAACTAAGGCAAAAGTTAATTAGCAGCAAAAACAGGTCACTAATTAAGAAGGTGGTTAGAATGAAAACCTGCAACCACTGCGGCCCTCCAGGACCGGAGTTTGACACCCCTGTTTTAGAGGGTAGCTGCTGATTGCCAGAGATATCATGGCCATCTGCTTTTCTCCCCACGCAGGGAACACTTCTGACCACGATCAGATATAGTGCCAACGTCTATTGATTTTTAAAGTTTGTCCTGTTTCATTACTATGTGGGCGAAGCCACGGGGTACAGCTGGTAGTGAATAAGCTACTCTTTTGGGTTCATGTATTTGTAAATCTGACTCTGAAGGTGTCCGTGCCTCACCAGCCATGAATCTCAGTTCCACGTCACTGCTGTGAAGCACTGATGACGCTCGAAGCTTCAAACGTCACGGGTCACGTGACAGTGGTGTTTTTCGACTCGCACTACACTTCAGATTGACAGACACAAGTTTCGACGCTTCGGTATCTTTTTCCCATCTCTACCCATCGCTTTAGACTATGATTAACATTGCGACCCCGTTACACAATGGTTAAGATTATGGTTGTCTGAGTCAAAGGGCGTTTTGTGACTGACGTTGTGGGCATTACCAGATCTATGTCACAGGTGTTGCAAGCTGCAGCTGGACCCTTCTCAAAGTGCACACACTTGACACTGCCAACTTAACGCTTACATTCACTTTTTCTTATGGCTGTCGCTCTTCTTGGTGTTTTGCATAACAGGAGCGACTAAATTAAGAAAATAAGAGGAACTCATTTGACAGAAAGGTGATGGCGCGCATCCCTATCACTTAACGAGGCATGGGATTGAAAGAGCACTCCTGGAGAAAAGCTTCGGCCATGATAACAGTCATAAGAAGAAGAAAAATCCAACCTGACAGGCTTGTTACACATTGAGAAGGGCAGCAGGAGCGCCCGCCGCATTTGACGCTGCCCGCCAACGAGCTTTCAACCACTTTTGATTAAAAGAAAAAAAAAAATTCAAGTTTTTTTTTCCCTCCTGCCGATGGCAACAAGGCTAATTTGTTCTTTACAAGATAATGGAGTGCGTTACACGGGAACGCCAGTGCAAGCAAGCGTGGAGGAGTGAATTAAAATCAAATGAGATGGGGCCGAGGATGGATGGTGCTGCTCCAAACAGACAGGCAAGGAAATCGAAAGGCAAGAAAAAGAGCCCAGCGGTGAAGCTACTCTGTCATTCGATCGATGGGAGTCTCAGCTGAGGACACAACTGGAAACAAAAGAATAAAACGCACATCTGTCTCAAAGGGCACATTTGATCAGGGCTGGGGGTTCAAAGTATTTTATGCATTCAGTCATTTCATAACAGGATAAGCAATCAAGGGATGAATCCCACCTTCAGAAAATGTTATTCCAGTTTCACATTGCAGAGTCTGAGTACATGGCATGGCGGCTCAGCTGTTCACGCATCCAGCCTTCTGCACTGGACTCCCACACCCACTGTGGGCTTTGTCAGTGTGGAGTTTTCACATTTTGTCCGTTGCTACTTAGGGTTAGTCTTCTGATCTTCCGGGTATTTCCACAACCTCCATAAAGATCAATGTGATTGGTTAATTGGCGATTTCGAATGGGCCAAATGTGAATGGACACTATACACCAGGGGTCCTCAATCCTGGTCCTGGAAGGCCACAATGGCTGCAGGTTTTTGCTCCAACCCAATTCCTTAATAAGAAGCACTTAGCTGAAGGCAGCCTCCATTCTCATTCAGTAAATAAAACCCTGCTGACAGCCTGACGTAGTCCGTTTGCATCCTGTCTCAGCTGCCCTGGGTTATTTGAAAATGCCTTTTGCTAAATGTGCTTAATTACTTTAAGATATATTGTACATTTCAAACTTCACAACTATTAAAAATATTCTAACAAGACAAATGAATTACCACACCGCCCATCCATCCATTTACCCAAGCCAAGTCAGGGCAGGTCAGGTTGGGGAAGCATGCACTGGTGCAACGTGTTGCCATGCCTAGCACTCGATGAAACAGCTCAGGGTCCTGCTTGGCAACCCCCCCCCAGGCAGACACGTGGTCCAGTCCTCCAGAAATGATCATCTATCTGCCACAGCCAGGTGTTACATGGGAGTCCCCTTGGCCTTGTCCAGCCACTCAGATCCTCATTTAACCCTTTTTCCATTAATCCATCCATCCGTCTGTTCACCTGTCCACCCGCCTATCCATCTGTTCGCCTGTCCATCCATCCATCCATCCATCCAACTGTTCGTCCATCCATTCATCTCTCTGTCCATCCAATTATCTGTCTGTCCATCTGTTTTGTTCCTCCATCTATCTGTTCACCTGTCCATCCATCCATCTGTCTGTTCACCTGTCCATCCATCCAGCCATCCATCCATCCATCTGTCTGTTTGCCTATCCATCCATCCATCCACCCATCCATCCATCCATCTATCCATGCATCCATCCATCCATCCATCTTTCCATGCATCCATCCATCCATCCATCTGTCTGTTCGCCTGTCCATCAATCCATCCATCCATCCATCTGTCTGTTCACCTGTCCATCCATCCATCCATCCATCCATCCATCTGTATATTCAATTGTCTACCCATCCATCTGTCCACCCATCCGTCTAATTGCCCATCCATCCATCCATCCATCCATCCATCTGTCCGTCTGTTCGCCTGTCCACCCGCCCGTCTGTCCACCCACTCATCCATCCATCTCTATTCCTCCATCTGTTTGTCCATCCATCCTTCCATCCATCCATCCATCCATCCATCCATCATTCCATCCATCCATCTGTCTGTTCGCCTGTCCATCCATCCATCCATCCATCCATCCATCCATTTACTCATTGCTCTTAAATTTATGGATGTTTGAACAAAACACTCAATTGGAACGCAGACAGAGAATGTTCCAGCCCCATAGGAGCCACGCAATTCCAGTTCTAAGGAGAAGGGCAATATTCAGGATTGTGGAAACTAAAGAAGGATAAAGCTGATGTCACACACAATGAAAATTTGGGTTATAGAGGGGAGGCTTAAGAAAGAGACCACCATAATGGAGGAGCAGTTTGTTTTTATGACATCGAGAGGAACAACTTATGTCAGGGGGAATGTGCAAAATACACACTGAAGTGAAATGTCTTCTTTACTTGAACACGAAAACACCCAACATTCATTGACAGAAGTTTAAATGCTGGATACACAAGGGCTGCATTGACCATGTGGACTGTGTTACCTGCAACAATGTAATTAAGGATTGTTTGCCAGACCAGCCTATAATTTGATAAATGGCTAACTTGTTGGAAGTTTTGTGCTCAAGCAAAGAACACGCTTATATTTCAAGTAGAGGTTGGGGATTTGTGAGCCTGCAGTGTGGAATGTGAGCAGAATTGTTTTTTTTTTTTGATAAATGACCTGGCTGTTCTTTAAGTTTGTCTCTTTATACAATTGCAGCTGGTTTGGTATAATTTGATGTTTTTTGTTTAAGGGGAAATGTGGAAGTCACTAAGCCTGGCGCTGTGGTGGGCTACAATAATGTTATTCTGCCCAGAGGGCAAGAGAAAATGAGAATGACCGGAATAAAAGATGTAGAGAAAACAGAGCAAGGGTCTGAACCAGGAGACTGTGAGACAAGAACAAGGCCAAAAAAAGGATCAAAATCAGTAGGAGAACAAACACAAATTTACAAAGTACAAGTGCCTGAGGGGTTTTGGAATCCGAGTAGTCGGATAAAGGAGACAACCCAGAATGACCCTTTAATCCTGAGGAGGAACGACTGACAGGATCATGAACCCTGAAGCCAATCCCCTTACTGGGCCAGAAGCAGGCAATTCAAAAAACAAAATGGCGGCGGAAAACAAAAATGGCCCTAATCAGAAATTCTTTGAAACAAAGCCAGTCAGTCAGTCAGTCATTGTCCAACCCGCTATATCCTAACACAGGGTCACGGGGGTACTGCTGGAGCCAATCCCAGCCAGCACAGGGCACAAGGCAGGAACAAATCCCGGGCAGGGCTCCTGCCCAGCGCAGGGCACATGCACACACACACACCAAGCATGCACTAGGGACAATTTAGGATCACCAATGCACCTAACCTACATGTTTTTGGATGGTGGGAGGAAACCGGAGCACCCGGACGAAACCCATGCAGACACGGGGAGAACATACAAACTCCATTCAGGGAGGACGCGGGAAGCAAACCCAGGTCTCCTTACTGCGAGACAGCAACACTTCCACTGCACTACCTTGCTGCCCTTGAAACAAAGCATTGAATCAAAAAACAAATGACTTTATCAGATTCCTCTGTGTTAAAAACCCCAGTTACAATATGCAGCTCAATACTAAAGCCAGAAAAGAGCCAGTCAATAATTTACAGAAAATTCCTGGGTTCCTGATATAACACAATTGGCGGTGCTGATCGTACAGTTTGGGTGCTGACATTTTACCCTGTCATTGTGCCAAGCAGGGGGCGCTCGCTCCCTGGAAATGAATTTTTTTTGTGATTACGCCGTGTTACTTAACCCAAATCTATATAGATATAACATAAAAGATGATACCCCTTCCTAGTGATACTGCGGTAAGAAATCACGTAGGAGAAATAACTTCACTCTCTTTAATGTCGGCTTACACTGCAGAGAGTACAAAGACAAATTGAAGCCAATGACAATACCCGGTCTGGGAGTGGGGGGCCCGAGTAGTGGAGTCTGTCGGTGTCGTCATTGCAGATGTGGAAAGCATTTTCAGGAATAGATGTCACTGTCTTCCATCCGTTCATTGGCTTCAAAGGTGTGCCGGGCGATGCTCCAAGGCTTTCTATACTCTTTCTTTGCGTGTAGGGTCCCCTTCAGATGAACATGTGTTGTAGGGTTCAAAATCTGTACATTCTGATATTTTGTTCAAGACACAACAACAGACGAGCTGACTTCAGGACACATCAAAGCATATCCTCTTCCCAGTTGTACCTCACTTTTAAAACAGCTGTTCCGACAAAGAAAGGAAGACATGCTGGTAGTTTACAACCTGGGTATCAGGGACAACAAGTAGCTAAATTATATTACAGCTTGGGAAAGGAAGACCTGCCGATACCTCAGGCAACATCAAAAAAAGTTTTATTGTTTGGGAAGACGGACAATGAATTCATTCATCATAATGACAGCAAGCCAATCAGAATATCTAACAATCACATCTTGCAAAAAATCCCGGTAGAATTTTATAATAAATATGCCTCATCTGAAGAGCGACAGAGGAGAGAGGAAGAAGAAGAAGAGATGAAGACGTCAGGAAAAGAGAACAGAGCAACATCAGAAGAGGGCACCGGCAAGTGCAGCCGTTTCCATCTAATCATCAGAAAAGTATCTCATGAACAACAACGAGTGCTAAGATCACAAGCCGCCTGCGAAATTCATCCTTGTCATCTTTACTTTCTGTAACCTTTTTCTAAAGACTATATACGAGGGGGGACCCAAAAATAACCGGAAATATTTTTAAAACGTGTTTAATTTAATTTTCTGTACAAACTACAATTAGTCTCCTTCAAAGTACTCTCCATTGGCGGAAATACACGGTTCTATTCAATTAGGGCGCGCACAAAAAGGCGACCTTCAAAAGGGCGACCTCAATTGGGCGCGGAGAATAAAAGCGCACATAAATAAAAGCGATCTTCAAAAGGGCGACCACAATTGAGCGCAGAATAAATGCGCACGCAAATAAAGGAGCGCTTCAAAAGGATGACCTTCGGAGCGAATTAAATTAATTGTCCTTGATTATGCTAATAGATCGCATCTCGAATATCTACGTGGCATTGCACATAATCTACAGCTTCAAGTGTAACTTGCTTTCACCTTTTTATACATTCAGTCATTGCCTTAATCTAATTTTCTGTAATTTTGAAAACAACGAAATATGTTCAGTCATTGCCTTAATTGAATTTTCTGTAATTTTGAAAACAACGAAATATAGAGAGCTTTAGAAATAGTTCGTTAGAAGTTCATGCGTTAATTAATTGGATGTTTTAATATTCTTGCTTTCACCTTTTTATACGTTCAATCATTGCCTTTATCTAATAAATTTTCTGTAATTTTGTTGCGTTTGCCTTTATTCGCTGCGCCCAATTGACGTCACCCTTTTGAAGCACTCCTTTATTTATGCGCGCAGTTAGTCGGCGCTCAATTGAGGTCATCCTTTTGAAGCTCGCCTTTATTTGCGCGCGCCTTTATTCGGCGCTCAATTGAGGTCGCCCTTTTGAAGATCGCTTTTATTTATGTGCGCTTTTATTCGCCGCGCCCAATTGAGGTCGCCCTTTTGAAGGTCGCCTTTATGTGCGCGCCCTTATTGACGGATACCGAAATACACTTATCTAACCGTTTGTTCCATTGTTCGAAACATTTTTTAAATTCGTCTGAAGTAATGCCCATTAATGCTCTGGTCGTTTCTTGTTTTACCTCTTCGACGTCAGCAAAATGCCTTCCTTTCAAGTCTTTTTTCATCTGAGGGAACAAAAAGAAATCACACGGAGCTAAATCCGGTGAGTAGGGTGGGTGGTTCAGGGTTGTCATACCGTTTCTTGCCAAAAATTGGCGAATGCTGAGAGCAGTGTGAGATGAAGCATTGTCATGATGAAAGAACCAATCGCCCGACTCCCACAAATCAGGGCGTTTCCTTCTCACACTGTTGCGCAACCTACTTTTACAAAAAAATTCACTGAACACAAGCACAACCTTCCAGACTGATGGCACTTGGCAGACTGACTTGTGAGGAGTGTAACTAGATCGCCCTAGCGGCCCAACCACGTACTACAAGTACCAACCTAACAACAATAAAATTCCGGTTATTTTTGGGTCCCCCCCTCGTACATCCAGACTTTACTATCAGTCTTATTTTCTATTATTCTTTGTTCTACTGGTATTATTATTGTAATAAAGAATAGAAAGTTAAAATCAGCATGGTATTTGTCTTCATGTCTAGAGTGATTGAAGTACTAAGGTAGATTTCTTTGAGCACCTGGTGCATCCGGAGGTTTGCCATACGCTACGTGCTGCAAGGTTTATTAAGGCTGAGGATGAGAGCTCCACCCAATAGTAGGGAACAGTGCGTAAAGTAAGGCATTTTTGGCTGATAAATGGCCTATAGTTATTCCTAAGGCACTTGTGTTGTTTAAAGTGCTAGATATTAGTGTGTCATTCATAGGGCACTGTTGTGATTAGGGTCTGATTAGGGTCTTTATGTATGTAAGTCTCATGAAGTCCTAGGACAATTGACAAGTTGTGTTATTCCTAAGGCACTTGTGAGGTTTAAAGTGCTAGAGATTAACCAACTATGTGTGTGTATCATCCATAGGGCACTGTTGAGTTTCTGTGTGTATGCATTGTCACACACACGCGATTAGGTGACAACTAAAGGGCTTGAATAAAAGTAATTCCACGCCTGACCAGGGGGTGGCAAAGTACACTGATTCTCTCTCTCTCAATTCCTTGCAGACCATTCTTGGGAAGTACAGCATGCAATTCCAAACAAGGCAACGATGCTTAACTCTTTCAGGGCGGATGTCGACTTTTGTCAAGAGGAGGTAGTTGAGGGTGTTAATCAGCTATCTTTCACTAGGATAGATTTACCTGATTTACATAAAATAATTTCTCAAATGAAACCCTCCACCTGCGTCCTTGACCCAATACCAACAAATTTTTTCAAAGAAGTATCAGGCGTGCTAATTGATAATGTTCTTGACATAGTAAATTCGTCATTAGATACGGGGGTCTTCCCAGACTGTCTTAAGACTGCTGTAGTTAAACCCCTACTTAAGAAAAATAATCTCGATGCCTCGGATCTTGAAAATTTTAGACTCATCTCTAACCTGCCTTTCTTAAGTAAAATTCTAGAGAAGGCAATCATTATGCAGTTAAATGAGCACCTCAATAAACCTGCTATTCTTGATAAATTTCAGTCAGGTTTTAGAACAAATCACAGCACAGAAACTGCACTCGTTAAAGTAGTAAATGACTTGCGGGTCAATGCAGACAGAGGCCATTTATCTGTTCTCATCCTCTTAGATCTGAGTGCCGCATTTGACACCATTGATCATAATATTCTTAGAAATCGCCTTAGCCAATGGGTGGGCTTCTCTGGCAGTGTCTTAAATTGGTTTGAATCCTACCTGGCAGGGAGAAAATTCTTTGTTAGTTGTGGTAATTATAACTCAAAGACACATGATATCCTATATGGTGTTCCACAAGACTCTATCCTGGGTCCACTGCTCTTCTCAATCTCCATGCTTCCATTAGGTCTGATTATCTCAGGGCACAACGTGAGCTACCACAGCTATGCTGATGACACACAGCTGTATTTATTAATAGCGCCTGATGACTCCGATTCTCTGGACTAACTAACACAATGTCTAACTTGTATCTCAGAATGGATGAATAGTAACTTTCTCAAGTTAAATAAAGAGAAAACTGAAATCTTAGTGATTGGCAATAATGGATACAATGAGGCTATTAGAAATAAACTGAATGCATTAGGATTAAAAGTCAAAACGGAGGTAAAAAGCTTAGGGGTAACTGTTGACTGTAATCTAAATTTTAAATCACATATTAATCAGATCACTAGGACAGCATTTTTTCACTTAGGAAACATAGCAAAAGTTAGACCTCTTATATCATTGAAAGATGCTGAGAAATTAGTTCACTCGTTTGTTTTCAGTCGACTAGATTACTGTAACGCACTCCTCTCGGGACTACCCAAAAAAGACATCAATCGCTTGCAACGAGTGCAGAATGCAGCTGCTAGAATCCTAACCAGGAAAAGAAAACCCGAGCACATTTCTTCAGTTTTGATGTCACTACACTGGTTACCTGTGTCATTCAGAATTGACTTTAAAATTCTGCTTATGGTTTATAAAGCCTTAAATAATCTCGCCCCATCTTATATATCGGAATGTCTGACACCTTATATTCCAAATCGTAACCTCAGATCCTCAACTGAGCAAAACTTAAAAGAAGTGGTGAGGCGGCCTTCTGCTGTTAGGCACCTAAAATCTGGAATAGCCTGCCAATAGGAATTCTCTAGACTAATACAGTGGAGCACTTTAAAAACTGCTGAAAGCACATTATTTTAACATGACTTTCTCATAACTTCACTGTAATTTAAATCCTCACTCTGTATATCCAGTTCATTATAATAACTATTTGTGGTGGCTCTAAAATCTGTACTAACCCCTACTCTCTCTTCTGTTACCTTTTCCGGTGTCCTTTTGGTGGTGGCTTGCGCCAGCACCATCTACTCAAAGCACTGTGATGTTCCAACAATGATGGATGGATTAAAAGCCAGAAGTCTGTATGACCATCAGCATCAAGTGACTCCGTGAGAACCTTAAATACAAAGAGGACTATTTCATTTATGTTAGGTAGAATGCCCAGAGGGGACTGGGGCGGTCTCGTGGCCTGGAACCCCCTACAGATTTTTTTTTTTTTTCTCCAGCCTTCTGGAGGTTTTTTTGTTTTTTCTGTCCACCCTGGCCATCGGACCTTACTCTTTTTCTATGTTAACTAATGTTGTCTTACTTTAATTTCTTATTTTGTCTTTTATTTTTCTTTTCTTCATTATGTAAAGCACTTTGAGCTACTTTTTGTATGAAAATGTTCTATATAAATAAATGTTGTTGTTGTAAACAGTGACCAAACCTGCTGTTACATTTTTAGTTCAACTCTCTTTGCTAGGAGGAAAGTTAGCTTTGTTGGTTTGACCGAGATTTCCTGCACTCACATGAGTAGCGAAGAGCAATCGGTGGCAAAAATGGCATCGATATCTGGTGAGATATCGAAGCGGATGTGCAAAGCTAAATACTCCGTGGACGACGTTTTGCATGTTATCTCTGAAATGAACTCTGACGTGTCAGACTCTGATTTTGATGCTAGTACTCGAAAATGGATCGTGAGGTGCCGGCATCAGCTGATCAGTCCCCAGCTGATCGTGGTGCTGAACATGTTCGTGTAGCTGATGCAGCATTCTCCTGGGAGGAGCGCCGTGTCCAATAATCACACGTCTTCAGGAAGAGAGTTCCACAATGTAGGGATCCCAGCCTTAAACACATGCTCTCCTTTAGTTTTTTTTAGTGCTTTAGTGCAGATGGATGGATTATGTCCATGGCAATGGCCTTGGCGTGGTTACGGTGGAGTTGTTGGATCTTCAGATCTTCCTCCACTTGTTTGGTCCGGATTTTCTTGGGCAGAATCTGTTGTATCCTCCATTGGGTGGGATGCTGTCTCCAGAGGAGTCTATGTGGTAGTCTGTTGATGCCCATTCTGCACACATTGCCACACTGCCTCAGCCTTCACTGCTTGATTTGTGTGTTGCTCATGCCTGAATGGTTTCCTTGGTGATGCGATCACTAAGTGAGACTCCGAGGATCTGTCACAAGCATTGCATTTGGAGTACCTCAAGTTGGTTCAGAGCAAGGCCCGTGTTTCTGATCCATAATGGAGAATTGACAAGATCAGTGTCCAGAGGAGGTGAAGTTTGATCTCCATGTAGAGATGTTGGTTCTCTTCCACAGGCACCATTTCAGGAAGGCAAACACCGCAGCCGCCTGTCCCGATTCTGTTGTGAATGCCACTTTCTTCTCCAGGACCATCAACCCTAGGTATTTGAAGTCCTGCCCTTACTTTACGTGGACATCCTCAAAGTAGACAATGGCCTGTGATCCGCCCATTGTCAGCTATTTGGTCTTGTTCGTATTGATTTTCAAGCCAGACATTTGGGAGATACAAGTGACATTGTAGCCTCGGCATCTTGGTCTGCGAAAAAAGGCTTATTCATCAGCAAACACAAAGTGGTTCTTGTCATACCGTACTCCACGTCTGTCTTGGAATGCTTTCTCAGGATGGTGTCAATTATGATGTTGAAGAGCAGTGGAGAAGCTACGTCTCCTTGGAGGACTCCGGTGTGAATTGTAAACTCCTCAGATAGTTCATTTTGGATATGCACCTGACTGACTGAACCCTTGTGCTCTGTTTGGAGGAGTGTGATGATTTTTAGGGGCACGTCTTCAGTCTCCAATGATCTCCACAGGATAGGCCAGTGAACACACAGTTGAAAACCGACTTGATGTCGATGAATATGATGGCGATTCGCTGCCCATACTGGATCCTTTTGTCCAGAGAAACAGGATTTTAAAATGAACTCTAAATTTCATGGGAAGCCAGTGCGAAAAATTCAGAATGGGTGTAAATGGGAGATGTAGTTCAAGAGCCTTGCTGTGGAATTCTGGACCAGTTACTGTAATCCAGACGATACAACACAATTGCATGCACTAATGCAGTTTGGGGAACAATTTTTACTGAGTTTTGAAATGTTCCTGAGATGAAAGAAGTAAAATTGCGTTAAACTGTAGATAGATAGATAGATAGATAGATAGATAGATAGATAGATAGATAGATAGATAGATAGATAGATAGATACTTTATTAATCCCAAGGGGAAATTCCCATACTCCAGCAGCACCTTACTGATACAAAAAACAATATTAAATTAAAAAGTGATAACAATGCAGGTATAACAGACAGACAATAACTTTATATAATGTTAACGTTTACCCCCCCCGGGGGGAATTGAAGATTCGCATAGTGTGGGGGAGGAACGATCTCCTCAGTGTGTCAGTGGAGCAGGACGGTGACAGCAGTCTGTTGCTGAAGCTGCTCTTCTGTCTGGAGATGATCCTGTTTAGTGGATGCAGTGGATTCTCCATGATTGACAGGAGTCTGCTCAGCACCCGTCGCTCTGCCACAGATGTCAAACTGTCCAGCTCCGTGCCTACAATAGAGCCTGCCTTCCTCACCAGTTTGTCCAGGCGTGAGGCGTCCTTCTTCTTTATGCTGCATCCCCAGCACACCACCGCGTAGAAGAGGGCGCTCGCCACAACCGTCTGATACAACATCTGCAGCATCTTATTGCAGATGTTGAAGGACGCCGGCCTTCTAAGGAAGTATAGTCGGCTCTGTCCTTTCTTACACAGAGCATCAGTATTGGCAGTTCAGTCTAATTTATCATCCAGCTGCACTCCCAGGTATTTATAGGTCTGCACCATCTGCACACAGTCACCTCTGATGATCACGGGGTCCATGAGGGGTCTGGGCCTCCTAAAATCCACCACCAGCTCCTTGGTTTTGCTGGTGTTCAGGTGTAGGTGGTTTGAGTCGCACCATTTAACAAAGTCCTTGATTAGGTTCCTATACTCCTCCTCCTGCCCACTCCTGATGCAGCCCACGATAGCAGTGTCGTCAGCATACTGCTGCACGTGGCAGGACTCCGAGTTGTATCGGAAGTCCGATGTATATAGGCTGAACAGGACCGGAGAAAGTACAGTCCCTTGTGGCGGTCCTGTGTTGCTGACCACAATGTCAGACCTGCAGGTCCCAAGACGCACATACTGAGGTCTGTCTGTAAGATAGTCCACAATCCATGCCACTAGGTATGAATCTAATCCCATCTCTGTCAGCTTGTCCCTAAAGAGCAGAGGTTGGATTGTGTTGAAGGCGCTAGAGAAGTCTAGAAACATAATTCTTACAGCACCACTGCTGTAGTCAGATGTTTAGAAGACAGGGGATCATGGAATGGTTGTTGCACTCTGAACCAGAGGGGGCGCTGTTGTCTAATGCCTTTTCTCTTCCTCCCTCTGCAGAGTGGATGATTGATGGTCCTTCCACCTCTGATGTCACTTCCACTTTTCCACCCTCCTAGGCCCGCCTGTTCCTGGTACCAACTTTGTTAACCAACCTCACCGCCATCTTGGATCAGCCTGAAGAAGGTTCCTCTCTGAATAAGAGGTCATTTATTATTTTCTTTTGGTGAATTTATCTTTTTTTTGGCTATCACAATACATGGGGTTCATCTTGGTGGTTCAAACTTTGTCTCTTTGTTTTTCTTACCTTTAATGTGATTGTCAAAGGTACAGTAAATTCTCCAAGAAGGGGCTCAGGATTTGTTGCATTTGCATCCTAAACTCAATGTCGCCCACTTTTATTCTTAATTTTTTTTTAATTTCGTAGGACATATGTAACTTCAGGAACTTTACCATATCCACATAATAGCAAATAAAATTTCTCCATGATGGCTGATTATTTTCAGAAGGGCACTAGACCCCCTGGTGAGGCACATATACTTTATTTTCCTAATATAACCCATCTTAAGGAGATGAAATAGCAAATAAAAACAATTCCCATATTGTCACATGAAATACCAAATGGACCTCAACAGCAGGCGCTCACATCACAGCCCATCAAATCATGGATTGTTTTCCATAAAAGGCCCATTGTGGGCCACTTGTACTGATCATCCAGGAGCAATGATTGCCATTAGACTTTCAGCAAGGAAAATTAAAATGTAGAAAATTCTAACTTCATTTTTGGGTTCAATATGCTTAAAACAGCCATCACAATCCTTGTTGTTAACCAGTGTGGCCTGTAGAGGGCGGAACAGCACCCCAAACCTCAGACATAACTACACATACAGAGCCCAGGGTTACAAAAATGGTACTATTATTTACAATAACGTGTATGGTAGCGTATAATTTGTTGCAGCGGCCCCCATACACCACGGTACAGCCCAATAACCAGGGACATCTTAACAGCGTTATAGGCCCTCGACCAAAGCAGTGCACTGGTGCCCCTACCTACACAACCACTCAGCAAATCACAACATACATAGATTAGCATGGGACCCCTATGCTGCCCCAGCAACTGCCCAGCATACCCATGCGTTAAGACAGCCCACCCGATAACACTGTCAATTGCTCCCTTTGCTCCTTCTGTTTTCCTCCACTTATCCCAGTTGAGAGTTTTCCATCTCTGACTCTCTGGGCCATGTGGAAGGCTTTCTTTTAACATCCAGCCTGGGAATCCTTCCAGTACTCAACTTCCGTGTCAAGCAGGACCACCCTGGTCCATTCGCAGTCAAAACCTGGCAGTCCCTCCAGGTGGCCCCCAAGGAACCTGACAGGACAGCCCCATGGGACCTCAACTCCCATGCTGCTCTGTGGCATCCACACTGGGGCTTGCCAGCCACCCATTTTGTGGAGGGGGATGCTCTTCCCATAGCAGGCAGTCATCCACTGTCCTGCCTTTCCAGTCTCCCAAGCCCATCCATGGTGTCTCTTCGTGGCTACTGAGACACCAGCTCAGATATAATGGCTTGTACAGTGTCCTTCCATGTCCATGTTGTGGCGCATTAGGGGAATATTGCAACTCCCTCCTTGACCTTTCTTTTTTATTGGTCTCCCGACCAGGCAAGGGAACAGGGTCCATCCCCGACTGGGACACTGGTCCGTCCATCACACCAGCGTTATCAGTACCAGAAACTGAGTTGGAAACTCTAAATGAGCATCAGATTCTTTGAAAATTCACAGCATTGCTTGCCATAATTATCCGGGCAGGCGTACGCAGAATGAAATCCTTTCAGCTCTGTTAGCCGACATTGACCCTAATTAGCTCGAATGACACTGCAAAAATATTTATCTCTCAAAACGAATGGAGATGCCTATCACAGAAACCCTGATTTAGAGACATTAGACTGTCCGCAATGGAAACACCATCTCCAGTACCATCACGCTGAGCATTGGTGCCCCCCAGAGCTGTGTACTCAGCCCACTTCTGTTGACTCACCGTTATATGGCTGTGTACAGCTGTAACACCATCATTAAGTCTGTGGATGACACATTGGTGGTGGTTCTCAACAAGAATGGGGATGAGTCAGCTTACAGAATGGAGATACGACGATTGGAGGACTGGATGTATAGGATGTGTATTCCTAGATGGTCTCCCATCTAAGTACTGGCCGGGCCCAAACTACAACCTACTCCTGTGCTATTGGCTGATTCTGGGAATTTTTTGGGTCTCTCCTCTTACATAAAATACCAACTGGAGCTCAACAGTGGGAGTTGTGATACTAGAAGTCCCTTCCAATAAGACTTGCAATAATGTCCAATAGAAGGGGGATATCACTGCTAAACCCCGGCTAGTAATAGGGGTAAGCACCAAATCTTTATAAAATGACAGATTTATTCTGCATAAAAAAGAATTACAATGACAATAAAGTTCAGTAGAGCACAAAGGCAAAATGGAATTAGTTATAACAAGACGGCAATCCAAATCGAACAAAGTCCTAAAACAGAATAAAAAATAAACTAAGCAATCCATTAATTCACAAAAATCACAATAGCCACAAGTACGCTCACCAACTCCCTAGTATATTCACAATGAACCAACCAGGAACTGTGGAAGACCCTTAGGATATATAGGATAGGGGTTAGGGGTAGGGTAAGGGTTAGGCGTTAGGGTTTCTGGCAATGACTGGCAAATGGCCCCACCTTTTTGAAGGGATCACCCACAAAACTCAAGGCACATCACAAAATCAGTTTATACACTAAGAAACCAAACAGCACCCCATATTAATAAAATACATAAGTGATATCAAATCTCAAACACAAGTTAACAATATTATCATAAACCAGTGTTTCTCAACCTTTAAGTATTTGCGACCCGAGTTTTCATAACAGTTTTTAATCGCGCCCCCCTAACGTTTTTTTGAAACCCTAATACAATTTATTCCTATATTTTTTGCTGCCAATACACCGCTACAAGTTTAAAATTTCCCTACAAATAGCAAAATTACGCCACATATGGCAACATTCACGCCCATTTTTTGTTACTTGGGGCGCGCCCCACAGTTTGAGGACCGCTGTTATAAACAAAAGAGTCAAACCTGAACAAAGAAAACAAAACAAAGATGTGAACCCCAGCCAGGGGAGAAACGTTGACTGAAAATAACAATAACGTCACGTAAGAACATAAGAGATTTGACAAACAAGAGGAGACCATGCAATCCACTTATCACTCGTTTGTTTAGCTAATAGCTAAAATGTTCCCACATCTCTTCCTGATTCTTTTTAAAAGTTGTCCAGGTTTCTGCTTCAGCTCCATCTCTTGATAGTTTTGTTTCAGATTCCCACAACACTTTGTGTAAAGAAGTGCTTCCTGGCTTCAGTCGTACGAGGTCTTCTCCTTAATTTCCACCGAAGTACCGTTAAGTTGAAAGAATTCTGCTGGATCTCCTTCATCGATACCTTTGAGGATTTTGAAGACCTGCGTGATGTTCTGACAAAGTCTCCTCTGCTTGAGACTAAACAGGTTTAATTCTCCGAGGCTGTCACAGTAGGACATGTCCTCAGTCTCTGAGATGCACTTGGTTGCTCTCCTCTGCACATCTTCAAGGGCTGTTATATCTTTCATGTAGAGTGGTGAACAAAAATGCATCAATACTTCAGACGTGGTCTCACAAGTACATCATGCAGTTTTAGTACAATAGTCTTTAATTTTTATTCCATGATTTTTATGATATAAATAATGATATTTTAATCACTACTAGACTTTGTTTAGATGATGAAAATGTGTCAACATAAACCACTAAATCCTTTTCAGATGGTGCTTCCTGTATCTCTTTATCTTGTATTTATAATTGATTTTCTTGGTGGCCACATGTAGCACTTTGCACTTTTCTACATTAAACGCATTTTCCAAGTGTTCTGAAGCTTGTCCAGGTCTTTCTAAAGAGTTTTTTCTGTCTCCTCAGTTTCTGCCATTTCTCCAAGTTTGAGATAAACACACAGGAAAGATTATAAAGGGTTGGGGCACCTGAAGGTGATCACCACATAACTGAAAGTTTCTGAAAACAAAAAAACACAAGAAATGGGGTTACACCTTCATCAGATGGGAGTCTTCTTCTGACTGAGAACAAAATGGCGAGAGAGACAGTTTTTAAAAGGGTGATGTGGGAGAGGCGGATTCAGGAGGCCGGAAGTCAGAAGTGTTGTCGGAGGTGGAATGTCCGTCAATCATCCATTCTGCAGAGGGAGCAAGAGAAAAGGCATGAGATGACAGTGCCGTCCTCTGGTTTGGAGTGGAACTACCAGTAGACGAGCCCTGAACTTATCTCCCTTACATATTTGTGTGTGGAAGTCATAAATTTCCAAGGAGAGACCCCTGAGGGACCTCACTCTGTGCGAAGCATTCCCCTCTTATCTGCGACGTCACCGAAAGTGGTGCTCACGATCACGTGATACTTGCCCAAATGCATGACAAATGACGGTGTCCAAACCGTAATGGTGAAACGAGAGTTTAATAAAGCAACAACAGAGTTAATACACATCTAAATGTCAAAACTAATAATAAAAAATAATTTTACATGCTAGAAAACTCTGAAGGAGTGAAGAAAAAGACTGCAGACAAGATCTTCTAAAGTATAAAATAAAATGATGAGAAAAGGCAAAATCACAACTCCATCACCCCATCTCCCTAACCTTGTCATATAGCCTTGTGACCCATAGACCATTCACTACATAAGCGAGCACCCAGCCTGGAGTCAAACCAGCTGACCACAGGACCCCCCCAGCCCCCCCACTACATTACAGAATACCGCTCAGTCAGCTGTGATTACAAAGGAAGTCACCCTGAGTGTTTCTTTGATTTTTTTCTTAATGCCAGCAGGCAGACTCTTGATGCATGAATGATGGGTCTTAGAATTCACTTTGCATCTGAGACATTTCTGTCAATAATAATAGCCTCTTCTATGAAAGACTTTAAATTGGACATTCATTTAGGTTTATGTTCATTGATCTAAATGACAATTTCTTATCAACTGGCTGGAGAAATTAGATTGCTGACCCATCGGATTTTTCTGAGCTAACGTACCATGGCAGCCTTTAAAAATGTCTAGGCTCACAGTTGAGTAAAACTGCAGTGGTTAGTCCTGTATGAAAAACAATAATGGAGGTTATTGTTTGATTCTCTGGAGTAGTCAATAAATACCTTCTATATGTGTATCTGTGGATCATCCTCCTGACTTGTCTTGGGTAAGCAATCCCACCCCGAGATGAGAGGGGGTGCTGTCATTAATGGGCTCATCTCTTTCTGTGCCCACATCCAAGAGAAGACACCCAGTGAGGGCAACTGACTCCGCCCCTTCAACATATTTGAAGGACTTTAAATCTGAGGAGCTCACAGAAGGTGGCTCTCAATCTGGACTGACACTCAAGACAGGAACAACAACAACAACAATTTATTTCTTGTAAAACCCAAAAATCACACAAGGAATGCTCTCAACGGGCTTTAACGGGCGCTGTTTTTTGACTCCCTAAGAAGACAAAAAAAAATCCTTTTAGGGGAAAAAAAAATTAATAGAAGAACTCTTGGGAAAGACAATTCAGAGAGAGACCCCCTTCCAGGTAGGTTGGATGTCAAAAAATGGGGTACATACAACACAAAAAATGGAATACAAATAATTGTCGATTCCACCGTCATGTTTAAAGTTCAAAGGTGATTGTGCCTTCTGTGTTGCTGCTCCAGGCCGTGGGATGAAATTCAACAACATATCAGATAACAACCAAACAACAGACACTTTAAATCTCGTTTGAAAGTTTATTGTTATTCATTGACTTTTGATTCTGCATGATCTTAAATCTTTGCTTGGCTTGTTTTAATCTGTTTGAAATCATCATTTTATTTGATTTTCTTATTAAGTTGTGTACTGTTCATATAATCTGTTGCTTTAGTAAATGTTATGCATCTTTAATACTCACTCTATATAACAGATAGATAGATAGATAGATAGATAGATAGATAGATAGATAGATAGATAGATAGATAGATAGATAGATAGATAAGAAAGGTACTATATAATAGATAGATATTTTAGCGTAGTTGGCAGGATTACATAGATAGATAGATATTTTAGCATAGTTGGCAGGATTACATAGATAGATAGATAAGAAAGGTACTATATAATAGACAGATATTTTAGCGTAGTTGGCAGGATTACATAGATAGATAGATAGATAGATAGATAGATAGATAGATAGATAGATAGATAGATAGATAGATAGATAGATAGATAGATAGATAGTCTCTCTGTTCTGAACAAGCACCAGAGTGGCAAAAATGGAAGAAATTTAAAAAGAAAGAAAAGTTCTGATTTGGCAGTCCCAGCCTCAGTGAGGTGCTACACAGACCTATTGCTGTCGGTTTAATGAAGCCCTTCATTGTCTTTCTTGATGCACTTCTGCTGAATGATTCATTTGGCTGAAAGTCCTCAGTGTTAATGTGTCACAAAGAGGATGTGCAGCTTCTTCATGAGAGCAAATGCTCAGAACGTGAATTTTCCTGAAGTTTTCACATGTGACAAAATGGAGAGCCTCCCAGTGGTGACAGGGACTGCTAATGAGGTACTGAGGGATTTGGAGGGATTTGGAAATTATAAAGGGAGAAGAGCTGCTGATATTAAATCGTCTGAAATGTAACAAACCACAAGAAACAGGTAACATTTATCAAGGAGTGCTTAAACAAGACCGTGAAAACTGATAGAAATCCTTGACGCATATTTTTAGACAGTCATTGCACACTGGGGAAATTTTCTAAGATACGTAAAATAGTGAATGTTACACTGTTATACAAAATAGGATGATTAAGCAAATCCAAGTAACTACAAGCCAGTAAGCTTACTGTTCATAAATAATTAATGGCACGAATTATTAAGGAGGAGATTACACAACAGACAGCAAGTACGGGAGAGTTAGTGTGCAGTCAGCATGGGTTCAGCACACCAGAATGACAAAAAAGGAAGAAAGATAAATGGATAGATAAATAAAGAAATCTACACACACTTTGGTCTGAGCACTCACCAGAATGACTCAATATACAGGCATGTATATAATTCGTTCTCTTAAAGTCCTCCGTGTTGGTGTCAGAGAGAGGATGTGTTTTTAATTGCCACCTTCACTACGACCTCCAGGGGATCCAGAGTGTGTCCCATAATAATAATTCTTTACATTTATACAGCGCTTTTCTCACTACTCAACGCGCTCTCCACACAGGGAGGACCCGGGAAGCAAACCCACAATCTCCTTACTGCAAAGCAGCAGCACTACCGCTACGGCACCCTTGAGGATACAAGTGACCGTAAGTGAGCCTGATCTTTCAGTTGGCTTGTTGATTTGGTGGGGTCTCCTTGAGTTGATCTTACTGGCTGACACAGAGCTGTAAAAGATGTGAAAGATGTCACTACTCACTAGTCTCCCAAGACACAACAACAACAAGAACATTAATTTCTATAGCATGTTTTCATACAAATGATGTAGCTCAAAGTGCTTTACAACATGATTTTTATAAAAATAAAATTAGGCAATACTAAGTTCTTCTTTTCTTCTTCTTCTTCTTTCGGCTGCTCCCATTAGGGGTTGCCACAGTGGATCATCTTTTTCCATATCTTCCTGTCTTCTCCATCTTGCTCTGTCACACCCATCACCTGCATGTCCTCTCTCATCACATCCATAAACCTTCTCTAAGTCTTCCTCTTCTCCTCTTGCCTGTCAGCTCTATCCTTAGTACCCTTCTCTAACTATACCCCTCATCTCTCCTCTGCACATGTCCAAACCAACACAATCTCGCCTCTCTGACTTTGTCTCCAAATCATCCAACCTGAGCTGACTCTCTAATGTACTCATTTCCAGATTATTAAATTAAATATATAAATATTAAGTTAAATGTTAAATTAGGCAATACTAAGTAACAAAGAATAAAGAAAATAAAGTAAGGTCCAATGGCCAGGAAGGACAGAAAAAACAAAAAAATAAACCTCCAGAGGGCTGGAGAAAAAAACAAAATCTGCAGTGGTTCTGAGGCCACGAGACCACCCAGCCCCCCTAACATAAATGATCTCAGTCAGTCCTCATAGTTTTCATGTTTCATTGGAAGAATTTGATGATGACGGTCAGATGGACCTCTGGCCTTTAATCCATCAATGTAGGGACAGCATGGTGCTTGGATGGGGTGATGGTGGCGCAGAACAACACCACAGTAAACCAGAAAAAGAACAGGAGGGAAAGTAGGGGTCAGTATGGATTGCAAAGCCATGAAAAAACGATAATTAAATGCATATATGGAACAGCAGGGTTATGCTAAAATGAAGTTATGAGAAAGCCATATTAAAGTAATGAGTTTTTAGCAGTTTGTTAAAGTGCTACACTGTATTAGCCTGGCGAATTTCTATCGGTCACTATTCCGGATTTTAGGTGCATAACAGCAGAAGGCCGCCTCACCACTTCTTTTAAGCTTAGCTCTTGGAATTCTACACAGACCCTCATGTGAAGATGTAAGGTTATGATTTGGAGTGTAAGGTGAGAGACATTCTGAGATATAAGATGGAACAGATTATTGAAGGCTTTGTAAACCATCAGCAGTATTTTAAAGTCAATTCTAAATGGCACAGGTAACCAGTGTAGTGATGCCAAGACTGGGGTGATGTGCTCAGATTTTTCTTTTCCTAGTTAAGATTCTAACAGCTGCATTCTGCACTCATTGTAATCGATTGATGTATTTTTTGGGTGGTCCTGAGAGAAGTGCGTTACAGTAATCTAGTCGACTAAAAACAAAAGCGTGAACTCATTTTTTATCATCTTGCAATGTTATCAGAGGTCTAACTTTTGCTATATTTCTTAAGTGAAAAAATGTGAAAAAATGCTGTCCTAGTGGTGAGAAGGCCGCCTCACCACTTCTTTTAAGTTTTGCTCTTGGAATTTTAAGGAGACTCTCAGTTGAGGATCTGAGGTTGCGATTTGGAATATAAGGTGTCAGACATTCCAATATATAAGATGGGGTGAGATTATTTAAGGCTTTATAAACCATAAGCAGAATTTTAAAGTCAATCCTGAATGACACAGGTAACCAGTGTAGTGACATCAAAACTGGAGAGATGTGCTCGGGTTTTCTTTTCCTGGTTAGGATTCTAGCAGCTGCTTTCTGCACTCGTTGCAAACGATTTATGTCTTTTTTGGGTAGTCCTGAGAGGAATGCGTTTCAGTAATCTAGTCGATCTGAAAACAAACGCGTGAACTAATTTCTCAGCATCTTTCAATGATATAACTTTTGCTATGTTTCTTAAGTGAAAAAATGCTGTCCTAGTGATCTGATTAATATGCGATTTAAAATTTAGATTACAGTCAACAGTTACCCCTAAGCTTTTTACCTCCATTTTGACTTTTAATCCTAATATATCCATTTTATTTCTAATAGCCTCATTGTATCCATTATTGCCAATCACTAAGATTTCAGTTTTCTCTTTATTTAATTTGAGAAAGTTACTATTCATCCATTCTGAGATACAAGTTAGACATTGTGTTAGTGAATCAAGAGAATCGGGGTCATCAGGTGCAATTGATAAATGCAGCTGTGTGTCATCAGCATAGCTGTGGTAGCTCACGTTGTGCCCTGAGATAATCTGACCTAACGGAAGCATATAGATTGAGAAGAGCAGCGGACCCAGGATAGAGCCTTGTGGAACACCATATAGGATATCATGTGTCTTTGAGTTGTAATTACCTCAACTAACAAAAAATTTTCTCCCTGCCAGGTAGGACTCAAACCAATTTAAAACACTGCCAGAGAGGCCCACACATTGACTAAGGCGATTTCTAAGAATATTATGATCAATGGTGTCAAATGCAGATATATAAACAATGTATATAATGTATAGATATATATACAAATACTTTCTCTGCTGTTCTTTTTCCAATTCTCTGTGGTGTCGATCTGCACACCCACCACCTGATCAGGGCACCTTGATGTCCTTACATTGATGGATTGAAGGCCAGAGGTCCACATGCCCACCATCATCAGGTTCTTCAATGTGAAGCCTGAAAACCATGAGGACTGATTGAAATCATTTATGTTAAGTAGAATGCCTAGAGGGGTCTGGGTGGTCTCGTGGCCCCCTGCAGATTTTGTTTTTTTCTCCAGCCATCTGGAGTTTTTTTATTTGTGTTTTTTCTGTCCTCCCTGGCCATCGGACTTTAGTTTTATTCTGTTAATTTTTTTTTATTTTGTCTTTTTCTCTTTCTTCATCCTGTAAAGCACTTTGAGCTCCATCATTAGTATGAAAATGTGCTAAAGAAATAAATGTTGTTGTTGTTATTATATTATTTGGAGTTCTTTTATTTTTAATGTCCTTTTTTCTTTTTGTGCATTTTGTTCACATTTTATTACTCTGGCTTTATGTGCTAAGGTTCGTTTATTTGTTTCAGTCAATCTACATGGACAACAAGAACTGGATATCTGCATTTTTAAAAAGCCAAAAGTGATAATTTGAAGCAAAGTAGAAGTGGGCTGCAGATGTCCGACCAGAAAGAACAACAAAACGGTGATTCACAAATCATTAACGAATGCCATTGGACTCAGCAGATTCCACTCACTCCTATGAATCTTCATTGTGGAATTTAAAAAGATGGACACAGTACACGGCACAGGGGTCTGTCTTTCAGAATTTGGTTTATAGGCGGGGTGGGCATCAACTACAACATAAATAATAACCCAACAAAAAGAATAATCACACTATAATAATGATAACCCACAAATTGGCGTAGCACAGGACACACGGATGCGTCAAAATAAAATTAAACAATGAAAACGGCAACAGGACTGCAGCTCTTTTTGCATTTTGCTAAAGGCTGATTTAACCCAAACTATAATTATCTGACAAATGGGCTTATATTAAAACTTGCGTTAAAACTATCGTAATATCTTTCTCTGTTGTTCACCACCATCTGTGACATTACTCTTGGCACGCTAAAGCAGTTCTCCATAGTCTGACTCTCACTGAAAAAAAACTCTCTGAGGTCGTGCAGTGATTGGTCGGTTATATTGCATTATTTGCATATGTTAACGAGGATAAAGGAAAATGGGAAAGGGAGGTAAATGTTTAAAGATAACCCTATACCAGGGGTCCCCAACTCCGCTCCTGGAGGGCCCCAGTGACTGCAGGTTTTCATTCTAACCCTTTTCTTAATTAGTGCACTATTTTTGATGCCAATTAACTACTTTTGAATTAATTTTAGTTGACTTGTTTTGTTTTTAGGATTTGTTACCATGAATTTCTTCATTGTTCCACTGAAATGCTTCATTTCTTTCCTTAAATGGCACACAATCAGAAATTAAATGTGACGTGAGTGAAGTCAACAGAAGACCACCTAAGGCAGGGCCTCACACTCCAAATAATTACTTAATTAACTATCAATTCTCTCAGAACATAGATAGATAGATAGATAGATAGATAGATAGATAGATAGATAGATAGATAGATAGATAGATAGATAGTCTATCTATCTATCTATCTATCTATCTATCTATCTATCTATCTATCTGAAGTTCCTTGCTTTATTGTTGATGGATTTAGGAATTGTATTTAATGAACTCATTTATATTTTTGGAATGTCGGTGTCAAGAATTCGTAAAAGAGAATGTTTACTTTGCAATTTTTTGTTAGGCCAGGCCAAGATGGCAATTTTAAAAACAAGAAGAAATAAAGATAAAGATCTGAAAACCACTGATGCTCTATTAATGTTTAAGGTCCTCCTTCAAAGGAGATTGAAGATTGAATTTGCATATTTTAAACTAATCAATCAATTAGATGTATTTAGAGAAATATGGACTATAAATTATGTTTTATGTTCCATGGAAAATGAATGTCTGGTACTAAAGTATGAGTAGAAAAACTTGGTTTTTAAATGTTGTTGAATTTTGGCCGTTAATTTGAATGCAGTTGTGTTATAATTGTTAATAAAGGTCTGTTTAAAATTAATTATCTATCTATCTATCTAATCCTGCCAACTACACTATCTATCTATCTATTGTGAAAGATTGAAGCCCGGTCGTCCTCTTGAACCCTCAGATCAGACGTCCGACACCAGATAAAAGTCAAATATGACTTTATTTTACAATAATAAAGTGCACCAAGCACTCTACACTCCTCACTACACATATACTCACAATAATCACTATAATAAATACCAATCCTCCTCTCCCAGACACTTCGCCACCCTACCTCCCAGCTCAGCTCAGTGTCTGGGCTTTCCCACAGTCCTTTTATACACCCTGACCCGGAAGTGGTTCCTCTTCCACAACCCACAAGTCCTTATTATTTCCGGGCCAGGGTAAACAGTCCTTTTCTTCAACCCGGAAGCACGCTGTTTCTTCCTGTCATGGGATTATGACGCACTTCTGGGTTATAGGGCATGTAAGAGTCCACGAGTCTCCCTACAGAGACTCCTGGTGGTCCCCAAGGCATCCAGCAGGGCTGTGCATAAAAACAACTAAGTCCATGAGGCCCTGCTGGAATTCGGGGAACGTCCATGCCGTCGGGAGAGCTCCACCTGGCGGCCTGGGGGTGAGGGCCGGAATATTTAGCCGGCCACCCACCACACTATCTATCTATCTATCTATCTATCTATCTATCTATCTATCTATCTATCTATCTATCTATCTATCTATCTATCTATCTATCTATCTATCTATCTATCTGTTGTAAATTAGACACTGTATAGTGCCCAACCTGGCACAGACTGACACAGAGGCACGCGTAAAATCCAACAAAGACTTTATTTTTCTTCATTTGGAGGGCACGTCTTCCCCATGAACCCTCCAGCCACAACACAGTCCCAAAGCACTTTAAACAAAGCACCAACCACTCCTCCTTGGCAACCTTGTCCTCTTCCTCCCGATTCTGCCTCCTGAGTGGTGGTTGCTATCCCTTTTTACAGCCCACTAAGAAGTGCTCCAGGTCCTTGACCACGTGCCTCTGATTACACTTCCGGGTGAGGCTGTAGAGTTGTCCAGGCCGGCTCAGGGACCCATGCAGCACCCCCAGGCGGCCACCCCACATCCCAACAGTGCTGTGGAGAACTCCATCTCCCATGGAGCCCTGTGGGAAACTGAGGCACCGTCGTCAGCCAGGGAGGATGCCACCAAGAGTCCCGGAGGAGGTACTGAGGAGCCCATGGTTGGCCCCCAGAACATATGTAGAAGGGGCGTCCTGGCTAGGCATGGGCCCCGGCCGCCCACCACACTATCTATCTATCTATCTATCTATCTATCTATCTATCTATCTATCTATCTATCTATCTATCTATCTATCTATCTATCTATCTATCTAAATACATGAGTAATATTTAATAGCCTAATCTACAAGGCACAGTATAAACAATTTTGCTTTTCTCTTTTAGGTGAGAATTATTTGTCAGAATTACCCCGAGAATTACCTCGGAGCTGCTCATTTTCAAATAGGCTATTTGCTATTCTTCTCACAAGCACTTTTCTATTTCATTTGAATACGAAACTCCGGAACAGATGAATTCTAAATGTGTGTGAAGACCTTTGCTCTTGCAAAATAATTTCAGTTATTAAATAAATATCTTGGCGTATCCTGAGCTGTTTTTTCCTCTGCGGTTTTGACAGGAATTATTTAATTCTTCCTCCAGTGACACCCGCTGTCGCCATGAGATCACCTGCCTCTCTACTAGGTGCCTTTTTTACTTTCTGGGCCACATCTTCCTTCCTTCCAATTATTTCCATTAAAACAGTCGAGCGCCACAGAAGGTGCTGCCGTGTTCCTCAGAAGGTACCCAAACATTAAACAAGGTCTTCGCTGACGGAACGCAAACTGCGTTACCATGGCAACATCACTGAGCATCCTGCCAGGACTGAGGTAACAGTGTTTAGGCTTTTTGTTTCCACGCATCTGTCAGCTGAGTGACGGAGAGTGTGGGAGGCTTTCCAAAATGTTCCTAAAATCTGAGCGGCATCACACCCATAACCCTAACCCTAATCCTAACCGTAGCTCCGACCATAAACGGGCAAACCTTTGAAACCATTACCTTCCTATGGCACCTTTCATTGGGACCTTCTGCTATCTGAAAAGGTCTAACCAACTCTAGCAATGAATAATTGAACATTTGCTTCATGTAGTGCTGACGACAGGGACTTAGCACAATCGAACATTCATTTGGAAAACTGGCGAGTCGTTTTCATTTCAAATCATGTGTCACTTCAGCACTCTGCTTTAAAGGTACAGAGAAACCTAATCAGCACGGTCACAATGATCCTTTGTTCACTTCTTGCTTACCTCAACATAGTCCAGTGGTTCTCAAACTGTGGGGCGGGCCCCCCTAGGGGGGCACGAAGATGTGAAAAAAAGAAAACAAGAATCAAAAATATGAAAACTACATCTATTGAAACCAAAACAAATGAACTTAAACTGCATTCTGATACTAGAAAAATAAATACAGAGTTAGATAAATGTCGATAAAAGTTAAGTAGGTATAATAAAATATGCATCTATGATATATCATTAATTAAAAAAGAACAAATTGATATTAGTGGGCTCCTTTCAAAAAAAATGTTAGGGGGGCACGATTAAAACTGTAATGAAAACTCGGGTCGCAAATACTTAAAGGTTGAGAAACGCTGACATAGTCCTAGCCAAGCAGGGGAAAATTGGGGGGGGGGTCAGTTCAGATTTTGGGATTCAAGCTGCCCACCCCCCACCTCCCATATTGTAATGCCACATGACTGTGGTGCTCAATTGTGCCAAGTGCTCTCTCCTTACATCTCTCGTTATTATCGGCAGAACATGGCAGGTAACGTAAAAACGTAAGGTATGTCAAATTAGACGACTTTCCAGCACAATTTTACATAACCAAAGTACTGCAAGCTCAACACTTTTTCTGATAGCCAGTGACGTGCTGCCCGATGGAGCCAGTCGCTCTGTGAAGGGTTTACAGGAGTGGCAAGTTTAGCCACAATATCAGCGGCACTTGGCGCTTTGCTAAATCTAAATGTAGGTTTTCCCTTTATCCCACCTCTAACACCAATGTAGGGTCAATCCTTTTGTGGTGCTTGATGCAATCTCTGCCCCTTTTTGCTAATTTCCACTCTACCGTGGTGCGTAAAACACATAACATTCTGACAGATGAGCTTCTCTTCTGTTTATGAGGTCAAAAATGCCCACGTTTCTTAATACTCATTATAATATTATATGCATCGTCCATCAGACTGAACGCTCATTGGTCATCTGTCACATTCGCACAGAGCCCATCCCTAATGTCACTGAGTAAGGCGATGTGCACACTTGGTGGTCATCGGAGGGCACTGTGACTGCCCCCAGCTGGCTAGCTGAAAATCGCTGGAAATGTCAAGCAATGTGGCATGGCGTTGTGGCGGCTTGCTATCCTTAGAAAGATGGCTTACTGTTGCAGCACTAGTTGGAATTCTTTGTTTCAGTGTCAGGTTTACCGTACTTCTAGGCTCCCCTGGAGCTGGTGCTGAAGCTGCTCATTTATATAATGGAACACCAGCTCATTCTGTTAGTGACATATACCCAGGCTAACGTAACTTGTCAGCGCCCTTCTCTTGAAGTCACTGTCTCCAGTGACCACTAACGACTGCTGACAATGGCACACAAACTCTTTGAAACAGCAGAGTGGTCTTCATTTGCTCTGTGGTTGTGTGGCTGGTTTCAAAGACCTACCGGCAGGAGTCCCAAGCACTTCATTGTCAGGTGGCACAGGCAGAAAGGTTAATAATAATAATAATAATTCATTACATTTATATAGCGCTTTTCTCAGTACTCAAAGCGCTAACCACACAGGGAGGAACCGGGAAGCGAACCCACAATCTTCTTACTGAAAAGCAGCAGCACTACCACTGCGCCACCTGTGAGGACAACTTAAGTTAAGTGCTGAACTGCCATGCCATGCAGCGGAGGTGTTTCACACTGCACTTCTGTGTGGTGGTCTGTCCGTCACATGTGGGCAGGCTAACCTTCTTGTGTGGAGCAGCCAATGTAATGCAGGGCTGTTCTTAGGCATAGGCAAAGTAGGCGACCGCTTTGTGCCCCCACTGCCAAAGGGCCCCGCCAAGCCTTTTTTTTTAGCCGTAACCAAATACAATTTACAGGTCCATATTTCAGAAGTACAAATTTTCGGTGGGAGAATTGTCAGCATGGTTTACAAGTGAGCAGAGAGGAAACAGTGACGACAGGCAGCATCGACAGTGACGGTGGGTCCCGGGGTAGTGGGTGGGGCCCCAAAGGGAGGGCAGATCCTGCTCCTCACCTGCCAGGGCGTCTGCACATCAGATCGAACATAATGGCTTAGTATTAATATCAGCTGAGCACAAAGTCATCGACTCTCTATATATACAGTATATACCAGGTAACAGTTGTGGATACCAGTCAGCAAACATCTGCCAAGTCCTCTCAGTTGCAAGAAACAAATCACAGATATGTGACACAGTACCTGGTAGGTAACCATCCAAATAACCAGATTGCGATTCAGACCTATGAATGTAATACTCTGATCTTCATGCTGTCAAGAAAGCAAACCAGCCACTGTGGTGCAACGTCAGAGACTTCACTTCAGGCACTGACATCCGAGGTTCAGTCCCTGTAAGGGGAAGCAAAGGTATGTAAGCTTGATGAGGTCCAATTAGGGTGAAACACGTGTGGTGTGCTCTTTGTATTATATGGCAGGTACTCAATCACAAATATATATACTGTATATATATAGAGTGTGTATATACAGTATATTGTCACACACGTACGATTTGGAGGCAGCCAACAAGCCCTAAGGTAAGAAAAACATTGTGAGATGAAGGGTTATTGAAAGGTACTAACGCCTCTCTCTCTTTTTTCTCAGCTGCAAAGAAGACAAATAAAAGCGCACTTACCCGTTCCAGCACTCAAAATGGCTGGGGCTCCACTTCCACTTCTGTACCCTATTAAGATGATGTCACTTCCAGTTCCTTCATGAAGATGTCACATCCTTTGTGTCATTTCCTGTAGCCATTTTTGTTTTATATTTATATATATAAATAAAGATATTGTCAGACATGTGTAATTGGGAAACAGCTAAAGGGTCTGAATGATAGTAATTCCACACCAGACCAGGGTGCAGCGAGGTGCACTGACTTTCTTTCTCATTCCCTTGCAGACCATCCACAGGAAATCCCACAGGGTTCTGGCACCTGTGATGATGTCACTTCCAGTTCCGGCGCCACTGATGACGTCACTTCTGTTCTCAGCATATAAAGCCGCCATCTTTAAACAACCTGATTCAGTTCTGTTTTGGACTCCAACGTCTGAACAACTCTCAACCATTACCTTTTGCAGCCTGGGCATATTATATGGGTGGCTGCCCCAAACCTTTCTGATGTCTATTAGTCATTTCTGTGACAATATATATATATATATATATATATATATATATATATATATATATATATATATATATACAGTATATATATATATATATATATATATATATATATATATATATGTATGTATATATATTGTCACACACGTGCGATTAGGAGGTAGTCTAAAAGCCTAAAGGTGAGTGAAACATCGCGAGATGAAGGGTTGTCACGTGGTACTTACTGGAATCTCTTCTCTCCACAGAAAAACCGAAGAAAACTAATTTCCAACCTTTCTGAATTTCAAAATGGCCGCCATGACATCACTTCCGGTCACATGAACTGACATCACTTCTGACGCTTTCTCAAAGACATCACTTCTGGTTTTCATCAAACGACGTTGTTTCAGCTTCCTGTTACATCACTTCCTGCCAACCATTTCCTGTTCCCACAATTCAATACTGTATATAAACACCATTTTGTCAGATAAAGATTGTCAAATGTTATCATTTTGGTTTGCTTTTGATCATTTATTTTGCTACTTTGCCCGCAGGACAATATATATGGGGACGGTCCCCAACACTTTGTTTTCTGAACGTCTTATTCTTTAATTGAAGATTTTCCACAATATATATATATATATATATATATATATATATATATATATATATATACTGTATATATATATATATATATATATATATATATTGCATAGTTTACTGTCAAATAATGCAAAGAGTACGCAACATGTGTTTAACCCTAATTCTGGGCTCATCAGGCGTACACACTCACTGCACACCTTCTTGGGGATCGAACCTCGGACGTCAGCGGTGTAGCCTCTTTATGTTGCGCCGTGGCGTGTGGTTCATTTATTTGACAGCATGTAGATCGGAGTAATTACATTCATGACATTCATAGTCTGAATCACAATCTGATTGTATGGTTACGTACCAGTGTGGTTGGTCTGCAAGTCAGCAAATATCCGCCACGGTGCCCACTTCAGTTGCGAGAAGCAGATCATAGAATGTTGCATACTTTAATGTCAAATAATGCAAAGAATAGGCGACACGTGTTTCGCCGTAAGCAGACCAACCACAAGCGTTACCTGGTAGGTAACCACTCATACAATCAGATTGTGATTCAGACTACGAATATCATGATTGTATATATATATATATATATATATATATAGATAGATAGATAGATAGATAGATAGATAGATAGATAGATAGATAGATAGATTTAGTTGTTCCATGTGATTGGCTGATTAGATATTTACGTTAACAAACAATTGAATAGGTGTACCTAATAAAGTGGCCGGTGAGCTATAATTTAAAGTTGACTGACAGACTGACTGAGTCACTCGCTATTTCCTGTTTAGTTAAAAAATACAAAATTTGCCAGGATCTAGGCCAGTAGGTATCTGCTAAGAAGGGACATTTCGAGATTTCACTATCCCCTTCCCTTTCACTGCCTCCTTCCTCGCTCTTGCACCTGCTCTCCCACAATCCTAACGCTTCTCCTTTATTTTCTTTTTCGTTTTCCCTCTTAATCTATAGATCATTTCCTTTTTCTCTTTTATCTTAGCTCAGGCTTCCTTTTATTCCCCCATGGACACATATGTCTTAATCACAAACCCCAGAGTGCTAATGAGGAAACCGGCTGAACCGCACGTGTCTGCACATGAATGCAGGTCCGGCCAATCTGCTCATTCAACCCATCAGGGCCAATCGTTCAAGCTGCCGTGTGCGCCTACACCCGTCTGGAGCATGAAGGCACCGTTTTTCATTTTAAATCTATGCACTGCCAGGGACCCCTAACACGCCTCACCACAGTTATGTAGAACTTCTGATACACCCGATCAAACGTCAGCACGGTAAGTGAGGCCCACTTCTAGCTAGTGTTATAATAAAGTTTCTTTCTAGAACCTTCACGTGGATGGTTTCCTTTTGGCATCGCTCTGAAGAATCACTTTGGCACCTGTATGGGAAAGTGATGCCTCATGCTACCTTAAGCTGGCAATAAACAGATTTATTTTTGGTAGAATTTTGAAAGTATTCATAATTGCTGTCATAAAATGAACATGCTTTGTCTTGGCCTCCTTCCCACAATCCTGACGCTTCTCCTTTATTTTCTTTTTCTTTCTCTCTCTTGATCTCTGCATCATTTCTTTTTATCCCGTGGGCGCAGGTGCCTTAACCGTAAACACCTGATCGCTAATGAGGAAACCGGCGTCTTCATGAAAATGAGGGTCCAACCAAGCTCCCCGTGGTTCTTACTACCACGTGCACCTGAGCCTGAGCGCACTGTCTTTACATCAAAACTGTGCATTGACACGGACCCCCAATACACATCATCGCATTACCTCCCCCCGTAAGCTGCCATTTGCAGATGTGTAACTGGTGGCCCAGGGTCCATTGCATGGTCCTCTCGCTTCCGCACTTGAAAGCCCTTAAAAACACAAGCACATTAAAACCCCACCATAAGACAATCTCAAGTCGCTGTGAAAAACAGGACATTAAAGATTTAGAACTTTTAAAAACAGTGAAATCAACAATAAATAGTCTATTAAAAGCTCAGTATTCAAAAAGTCCTTCCATCCTTTTAGGCCTGGGCAACGTGAGTTCTTTTCATGGAAGTCCGGCACCAAATCCTCTCTTTGTTTCCTCTTCTGTCTTTGTCCCTTACAGCAATTAGCTAATCCCATTGCTGCCACCAAATTTTAAGTCCGGGTTGACTGCAGTTGGCATAATCCTGTGAACCCGGGTGTGATATAGCAGGTTCTTGGCTCTAAATGGATGGCCAGTTTTTTAAATAAATAATCACTGGGAGCATGGTAGCATAGCGGGAGCTGTTCCCGGGCGCAATGCAGACGTGGGCATTTCAGCACTGCAGTGCACAGGTGTGGGAATCGGCCGTGTTCGTAATTAATGCCGGGAGCTGCTAATTGCACACCTGTGCCACAACGTCCTCGTTATAAAAAGGAGAAGTACGGAAGGAAGAAATAAAGGAAGAGAAGGAAAGAGAGATCGGAGGTTAGAGGAAGAAGAAGGCATGGTCACGCTAAGAGCCGGTATGGGAGCGAGCGAGAGAGCAAGAGAGAAGCAGGCAGCTGGGACGAGAGCCCCTGGAAAGAGTGTTTCGTCGACACGCGGAGGCTGAAAGAAGTTGTCGCTCCAGCTGAGTGCTTCAGAGGATCAGGAGTGACCAGGAGTAAGGACGGCCTGCCACGTGTGTTCTGTTCTGTGTATTGTATTGTATTGACCCCCTTCTTTTTGGCACCCACTGCACGCCCAACCTACCTGGAAAGGGGTCTCTCTTTGAACTGCCTTTCCCAAAGTTTCTTCCATTTTTTTTCCCTACTATGTTTTTTTTTGGGAGTTCTTCCTTGTCTTCTTAGAGAGTCAAAGCTGGGGGGGGGCTGTCAAAAGGCCGGGCCTCTTAAAACCCATTGCGGCACTTCTTGTGTGATTTTGGGCTCTACTAATATAAATTGTATTGTATTGTATTGTAAGACCATGGAAGGCAGCAGGAATCAGGGAGGCTGGGGAGGATAAGCCCCAGTGTGAGCGCCCTGGTCACTGGGGAACCTAAGACTCGGACCGGTAAAGTACGTAGCCAGGTGTCGGAAGGCAACCAGACCAGGAGAAGGTCAGCTTCAGGTAGGGCAACTCCCCTCTTGCAAAGCCCGTTGGGATAAGCAGGGGAGCTGCCAGCTAAAAGAAGAAGGCACCAGGCTTTTTAAAAAAGGGACAGCTTCCAACCCGTTGTTTTAACCTCATTTTAAAGGATTTATTTATTTTGGATTTTAACCTCCACTTTTATCACCTCGTTTTATGGATTGTTTATTTATTTAACTTTGCGCACTGCACTTTTTATTTGGACACTGGTTTTATGGTGTCAGGAAAACTGCCTCCAACTCAACGTCAGCAAAACCAAGGAGCTGGTGGTGGACTTCAGCAGGAGCCAGCAGCGGGACTTTAAACCCATCATCATTAACGGGACTCCAGTGGAAAGGGTGAACAGTTTTAAATACCTGGGGGTTCACATCTCTGAGGACCTGACATGGTTTGAACACATCCAAGTTCAGACCCAAAGGGCAAAGTGGAGACTCTACTGTCTCAGACAGCTTAGGAAGTTTGGGGTCTCTTCATGGATTCTAAAGACTTTCTACTCTGGCGCTGTGGAAAGTATCCTGACACAGAACATTACATCCTGGTTTGCAAACTGCTGTGTTCAGGACCGTAAAGCCCTACAGAGAGTGATCCATGCAGTGGAATGCTGCTGCAGGTCAGCTCTACCATCTATGCAGGACATTTACACCAGAAAATGCAGGACCAGAGCTCTCAGGATTATCGAAGACTCCTCTCATCCTAGCAAAATTAAAGTCAGGCAAAGGGTTTTGTAGCATCCTGGCCAGGACAGAGAGACTCAGAAGGAGTCATTAGGTATCTATAAGACTGTTAAATCAGAACATGCCATCTCACCCATGACCCTCCACATACTTAGACTGGACTGTAATTGTACCATGACGTCTACCCTTACCCTGTTTTGGAATTGGTCTGTCCTTTAACTATGCACCTGTCTAACTTTGGAATTACACAATAATCACTGCACTATTGCACCATAACACTTAATTCAACTTTACTTCATTTAATTTTACTTATCTATTTATGTTCTATTGTATTGCTAGCTTTCAAAGTAGGACTTTTTGTTAATCTAACTGACATTCTTCTAACCTTGCACAGCTTTTTGATAAGCGGACCAGGATGCATTTCATTGCGTGTTGTCCTGTATAACTATGCATGTGACAAATAAAGAATCTTGAATCTTGTTTTGTTTTTAATAAAAGCACTGTACATTTCTTTTCGCCATCCCCTTGTGTGTTATCGTCTGTCTACACCTTACACTTGTCAGGTTCGTTATTGGATCGGTCAACTCGCACACCCTAATAATAACACACACATACATAGATATACACATACACTCAGACCCTCACCATAACAGTGCCCCATGAATGACGCACACACAGCTAGTTAACCTCTGGCACATTAAACCACACAAGTGATATAAGAATAACACAACTTGTCACTCTCTTAGCACTTCAAGAGACTTACTTATTATTGGCATGAACAACATACAATGTTTATATACAGTGTAGCAGTAGAGCGTATTAGTGCTCCCTTGAACCCTCAGGTACCACTCCAAACACCAGGTAAAAGTACGATTATTATTTATTATATAACAATAACGTGCACAAAGCACCCTCCACTCCACACTACTCATATACTCAATAAACAATTACAATAATCACAATACTCTCTCCTCCTCGCCCAGACACTTAGCCACCCTACCTCCCAGCTCAGCTCAGTGTCTGGGCTTTCCCATAGTCCATTTATACTCTCCGACCCGGAAGTGGCTCCAGCCCAGCAGTCCATGAGTCCTTATCCCTTCCGGGTCAAATTAAAAGTCCTTTTCTTCAACCCGGAAACACGTCGTTCCTTCTGGTCATATGATCATGACGTGTTTCCGGGTTATAGGGCATGCATAAGTCCTTGAGCCTCCCTGCAGCGTCCTCTGGTGGGCCCCACGGTGTCCAGCAGGGTTGGGAATAAAAACTCCATTGTCCATAATTCCCTGCTGGTCTTTGGGGCACTCCCATGCCACAGGGAGGGCTCCATCTAGTGGCCTGGGGGTGCTGGCCAGGATAAACAGCCGGCCATCTCCCACAACAGTCATATGAATAAGTTTGGGAACCTCTCTTAATTCTTTGGATTATTCTTTATCATTGGCTGAGCTTTCAAAGTAGCAACTTCCTTTTAATATCTGACATGCCTTATGGACACAGTAGTATTTCAGCAGTGACATTAAGTTTATTGGATTAACAGAAAATATACAATATGCATCATAACAAAATTAGACAGGTGCATAAATTTGGGCACTGCAACAGAGATATGACATCAATACTTAGTTGAGCCTCCTTTTACAAATCTAATAGCCTCTAGACGCTGTCCTCCTATAGCCTCTGATGAGTGTCTGATTCTGGATGGAGGTATTGTTGACCATTCTTCATACAAAATCTCTCCAGTTCAGTTCAATTTGATGGACAGCCTGCTTCAAATCGTCCCATAGATTGTCAATGATATTCCAGTCAGGGGACTGTGACGGCCATTCCAGAACATTGTACTTCTCCCTCTGCATGAATGCCTTTGTAGATTTCCAACTGTGTTTTGGGTCATTGTCTTGTTGGAATATCCAAACCCTGTGTAACTTCAACTTTGTGACTGATGCTTGAACTTTATCCTGAAGAATTTGTTGATATTGGGTTGAATTCATCCGACCCTCGACTTTAACAAGGGCCCCAGTCAATGAACTAGCCACACTGCCGCACTGCATGATGGAACCTCCACCACATTTGACAGTAGGTAGCAGGTGTTTATCTTGGAATGCGGTGTTCTTCTTCCGCCATGCAAAGTGCTTTTTGTTATGACCAAATAACTCAATTTTTGTCTCATCAGTCCAAAGCACTTTGTTCCATAATGAATCTGGCTTATCTAAATGAGCATTGGCATACAACAAGCGACTCTGTTTGTGGCGTGAGTGCAGAAAAGGCTTCTTTCTCATCACCCTGCCATACAGATGTTCTTTGTGCAAATTGCGCTGAATTATAGAACGATGTACAGATACACCATCTGCAGCAAGATGTTCTTTCAGGTCTTTGGAGGTGATCTGTGGGTTGTCTGTCACCATTCTCACAATCCTGTCCATATGCCGCTCCTGTATTTTTCTTGGCCTGCCAGACCTGCTGGTTTAACAGCAACTGTGCTTGTGGCCTTCCATTTCCTGATTCCATTCCTTACAGTTACAGAAACTGACAGTTTAAACCTCTGAGATGGCTTTTTGTAGCCTTCCCCTAAATCAGGAGACTCAACAATCTTTGTTTTCAGATCTTTTGAGAGTCGCTTTGAGGATCCCATGCTGTCACTCTTCAGAGGAGAGTCAAAGGGAAGGAAGCAGAATTTGCAATTGAGCACCTTAAATACCTTTATATCTCATGACTAGACACACCTGTCTATGAAGTTCAAGGCTTAACAAGCTAATCCAACCATTTTGGTGTTGTAAGTAATCAGCATTGAGCAGTGACAGGCATTCAAATCAGCACAATGGCAAGGGGACCCACATTTGTGCACAGCCAGTTTTTCACATTTGATTTAATTTCATACAACTAAATACTGCGTCACTAAAAATCTTTGTTCGGAAAACACCGCAGTACTCAGATGTTCTTAAGAAATGAAAGACATACCACTGTTATTTTTATTGTTCAAAGTAGAGTTAATTAATATGCAGGCTGAGAGGGGGTCCCAAACTTTTTCATATGACTGTAGTATACTAGGGGGCTTTGCCCCCCGCTCGCTTCACTCTCCAACCCCCAGGTCTGCACTATGCACTAGCCTCTTTGCAGTTCTGCCACTCGCATATGGGGATGCAGATGTACAATTTAAACAGATTGTTATTTTCATGGAAATTGTTAATATGCCTAATAGAACTACCTATTTTACATTAAAGCGAGTAATTACCATATTAAAAAATAGTAAAACATAATAATTTGAAAGTAAATTATGCTTTATGTTGCGTTAGAGGTATTCATTGCATAACACGATTTCGTTCTGTTTGGCTTTGAAATTAACACACAAATGCTTTTTAAACTTACACTTGTACTGTAAAACTTCAGTAGAAACAATTTTTAGAATTAAATTTTCGTCAATATCGCATTGAATTTTGATTCTGTATTTCAACTTTCATTGTGACAATGCAACGTATAACTGCCCGTGATCAAATTTCGTTTCTTTCTCTCTAATAAATAAAATGACTTTTTCGAATGTTACTCTTTGAGATTTATTAATTGTTTTTGCAAAAGCTATTCTAACGAGAAACTGTAAACGTTTTAATATGAATGGCACATCAAGATCTCCTTTGGTGTCTAATGTTATCCCCTAAAGATGTACTACATTATCTTTCTTGTCGTCTGTTAAAATTTTAAATGTAGAATTGTTCAACCAATTTTGAATAAAACTAATCTTGTCCTAATGCATAGTCCAGCACACAGACGTAAAATATGCAATAACATTACGATACGTCCTTCTTTCTAAAGTAATTCTGGAATACCAGACAGTGTTAACAGTTGTAGATATTCTATGGGATAATTGTAAGTTGATGTTTTCATCTTCCGCACCATCACCACCAACTGTTTCAGTGTAGTTTATTGATACGCTTTTAACCAATTTGCCGTGTAACCTAGTGACAATTTTCACGATAATTCGTTTTGACTGTGCTAGGATTACCCGTGTACTCATTTCTTCTGTTGATAACCCTTCGGGATGAAATTCTTCAATAAGATTTGGACATAATACGTCTTCTTTTATTGGGAACATAAAGTGAGGAAAATGTTACAATTTTTTAAGAGTTGAGACAGCAGGAACTGTGAGGAAAACCTTAAAATTTGTAAGAGATGAGAAAGCAGGATCTGTGTCTGACAAAAGTCTTCACACAAATGAGAGCTGAGAGGAACGTGGGCGTGTCTGAATAGGGTTGAGAAGGGGGCGGGACTTGAGAAAATCTCATGGCCAAAGTCTTGTGGGACTTGAAAAAATCTCTTGATTTTTTTATATAATAGAGAGATATATCTCAGACCTAAATACTAGGAATATATTTAAACATGCAAAGGCTCAACATCTTTGGTTTAATGCCATTTACTGTATCAACCAAAGATGTCTTACTTTACGCACTGTTCCCTACTATCGGGTAGAGCTCTGACCCTCAGCCTTAATAAAGCTCACAGCACAGAGCGTATGGCAAACCTCCGGCTGCTCCAGGTGCTCATAAAAAAACTACTTTATTACTTCAATCACTCTAAGGTTTAAGGTTTCTTTATTTAGTCATGTTTACACAAGAAAACATGAAATTTGCCTTCTCAGTTGCATCTAATAACAGACAGGAAAAAAAAAAGGTTACAGGATATATATCAACAACCTTAATCATTATCTCCGATATTTCTTATTGAAAAGTCGTATGGCACTAGGAAGAAAGGAGTTTCTGGAGCGATTTGTGTGGGTTTTCAAAGCGACTATCCTTCCTGATTTACTGAAGTTTAGTTCTACATGTAATGGATGACTATCATCAGTTGAGATGATTTCCAGTTTCTTTAGCATTGCCCTCTGACACACACTAGACAGATCATCTACATCAGCCCCAATAACTTTAGCTGCATACTTCGTAATCTGCTGGAGCTTTTTTGAGTTTTGGTTTGTCAGACTATTAAACCAGGCAATGAAACTGAAAGTGATCCCAGACTGGATCATACAGCGATAAAAGGACAACATGAGGTCCTTGTCTACTTTAAATAGTTTGAGTTTATGGAGGAGAAATAAGCGCTGGTTGCATTTAGAAAATATTTTTTTGTATTTGTATTCCAGTTAAGATTGTTATCTAGGTAAGTTCCTAAGTATTTATATTCAGTCACTATTTCTACCTCCTCTCCCAGAACTACAATAGGTGAACATACAGATTTCTGTCTCTTAAAATCAAATATCATTTCTTTGGTCTTTTTTACATTCAGAGTGAGAGAGTTTTTATTGCACCAGTTTACCATACAGTCCACTTGATTTAGATGGTGGCTTTCATCCTCCCCAGATATGCGTCCTATGAGCATGGTGTCATCCGCATACTTGATAATGGAGCAATGGTCATTGTTATGTCTCAGGTCACTTGTGTACAGAGTAAACAGTAATGGTGATAAGACACACGCCTGCGGACCTGTGTTTGAATGAATGACTATTGAAAAAGTGTCCTGAACTTTAACTGTCTGTGAACAGTTTAAAATAAAGTTCTGAATCCATAGTGTAATAAATGGGTTTACATTCATACTGTTCAATTTCCCAATCAGTATATGAGGCTGTATAGTATTGAACGCTGAAGAAAAATCCAAAAATAGTGCTCTGACATATGAACCAGGCTGATCAAGAAAGGTGTAGATTTGATGTAAGATAACAAGCAGAGCATCTTCCACACTTCTGTTTGCACAATAAGCAAACTGATTGTTGTCTTGAAAAGACTTTGTCTCTTTCATTATCAGTCAGTCTCTCAATGTCGACAAGACAAAAGAGATAATCGTGGACTTCAGAAAATCACGTCCTGCCCACATCCCACTCAGCATCAACGGTTTAGATGTGGAGACTGTTAGGAGTACCAAGTTCCTCGATGTGCACATAACTGAGGAACTTATGTGGACACATAACACCTCATCACTAAACAAGAAAGCCCAGCAGTAATGAGTCTAAAAACAGAACTTTTATACATGCGAGCCTCTGTCCTGGAAAGATGAGTGTGCAGGTAGAGAAGAACTGAAAATCTCATACTGACCTTTAAGTATTTTGACATTCTTGTTATCCTTCTGCTGTGAAACTGTAACGGCCGACCCCGTACCCAGCCGGCAACTACACCTCCAAGACCTGTGCCCTGGATAATTTATTGAGACGAATCTCACTATCAAGCCGTACCTCTAACAAATTACACTTTTCCCCACAATCGACGGTGTAAATATAAGCACGCAAAAGCAGGTATGTAAAATTAAACTGATTAAATGTATTAAATGAAATCACAAGACAAATGAAAAAATAGAAACATATATAAATATCCCTCCACCACATCAACAATGAGACACCACCAAATATAAATACAACAAAACCCTCCCTTGCCCCTGTAACATATAACACACAACACGAATAACAAAAATGAATGATATACTGAATGATTGTGAACTTGAGTCCGGTTATAAAACTGTCCTGAATACGGATGACTGAACTAGTGGTAAATGCGATGTTTGATTTTCCCGGTAATTGGAGCAACCTCACCGTGATTCCTCGGCGTATGGTGGATGACGAATTGACCCCGGGGTCTCAGCAGATGAAGGCTGGAATACAGTCCGGCAAAATGAAAAGCAAACTGATGAAAAGGCGCGATGTGAAAAAACAGCAAGTAAGTTGATACGTGGTTGAAACAAAATGGTCTTCTCTCTCTTCTCCCCTCTCCTGATTACTTAAATAGTCCATGTGACGGCTGTAATTGATTAATTCCGAACAGGTGTTTTCCAGGTAAGAGGCTGTAGTCTTCTTCCATCATCCGTCCCCCTTTACGGGGACGGCATTTCCTGATACACACACATAAACAGCAAACGGGACAATGGAAACAAGACGCACTCAGAACTGACATTTGACAACACTAACTATGTAGCCCCGCTACAAAACATTCTGACCTGTCATTGTTTACATGTCCTAATTAAACAACTATTATCATACACTGATCATTTCTGTATGATCTATACCTATTATTTATTATTTATTTATTATATTACATATCTTACAAATCAATATTGCTGCTACTTCTTTGTCTCTGTCTTGTCTTTACGCAATGTCTTGTCTTGTTTGTGTTTTAATTTTAATTTAAATTTTAATTCTATTTTTAAATTATTATTTGCACATCATGTTGTTACACTGTGGACCCTGAGCTTCGCAATCTGTATACTTGTATATGGTTGAGATGACAATAAAGTTCACTTTGACTTTGACTTTGACTTCATTAAAATGTTTTTCACCAAATGTTCAAAGCATTTCATTGGAATAGATGTAGAGAAAAGCCAAGCAAAATGAACCCTTTTATTGGCTAACTAAAAAGATTACAATATGCAAACTTTCGAGGCAACTCAAGCCCCTTCTTCAGGCAAGATGTAATACAGAGACTGAAGATCCCTATGTTTATATACACACTCTAGGACAAGAAACAACATTGGTAAATCTTTAAATGAGAAATTTTAAATGTAAAAAATTAATAGATTCATTCAGGCTAGGGTTAATTTAACAAGAGAGAAAAGAACAATGTATTGTCAAGATCTCTGGATAAGATAACTGTCCAACAAAGTCTTTTGAAGTTTGTAATGAGTTTTTTCAAAACAATGTAGATCTGTAGACAGGTTGTCTGTCATTCTGAGAGATGCAAACAATCCTCATACTTGGCCATAAGACCCATGTCTCTATTCAAACCATGTTGCAATGTGTTAGATTTTAGCATGAGTTTAACTTCCCATTCTTTTCTCTCTTGCTGTGTTTTGAAGTTGCCCATAAGCACTGTGACTTTAAAGTCCCTCTCACAGTGTCCATGGCTGTTGAAGTGGGCCACTACAGTAACATCTGTGTTGCCATGTTTAATGTGGAACCTGTGTAAATTCATTCTCTGGCGGAGTGTTTGTCCAGTTTCTCCCACATAGAGTGCAGTGTCAGGACATTTCATGCAGAAAATTAGGTAGACTACATTTGATGATCTGCAGGAAAATGATCCCTTTATGTGATGTTCAAGTCGGCAGTGTGGTATAACTATACGGTCTGTATCATAGATGTGAGCACATGTTTTGCATCTTTTCTGTAGGCATGGAGATGTGCCATTTTCTGTTGGTTCACTTACGGAGCTTTGGACAATTAGTTGTTGAAGGTTTGGTGGTTGTCTGTATGCCAGGAGGGAAGGTTCAGGAAATACATTTTTCAGTGTTTGGTCATTGTTTAGTATTGGCTGAAGTTCTTTTATAATTTTTCAAAGTGTTGCAAGATGCAGTTCTTGTTGTCTTTGTTTTTATATTCCAGAAGGTTGTCTCTGGGTATGGCAGTAGCTCTTCTTATTTGAGTGTCTATTGTTTTGGTGGTGTAATCTTGTCTGATGAAATCTTGTCTGAGCTCCTGCAGTTTTTGATCCCGGTCTGTCGGGTCTGAGCAAATACGATTGTACCGTATTGCTTGGCTGAAAATAATGGAGCGCCTTATATGCTTGGGGTGGAAGCTATCACTTTTCAGGTAGGTCCGTCTGTCTGTCGGTTTGTGAAAAACAGAAGTTACAAGGGTGTTGTCGTTCAGTTGAACGGTGGTGTCAAGGAAGCTGACTTCTGTTTTTGAGTAATTCAGCTTCAGCTTTATGTTTGGGTGAAAAGAATTATATTCATTATGAAAATGGAGGAGGTCCTTCTCACTGGCAGTCCAGATTATGAAGATGTCATCTATGTAACGGAGATGCAACATTGGTTTTACGATGCACATTGACATGAAATTTTCCTCCAATTTTGCCATAAATAGGTTTGCATAGTGAGGTGCAAACTGACAGCCCATTGCAGTCCCCATTTGTTGCAAGTAGCAATCTTGTCCAAAAGAGAATAGATTATGTGTCAGAGTTGGAATAGATGTACTGTAAGTGCCACTGGTCTGTAGTCATTCAAACAGTTTGGCCTAGAAACCTTAGATACAGGGGTAATGATTGATTGTTTCCACAGATTAGGTTACAATACCACAGGTCAGAGACCAGTTAAAAAGCAAATGAAAAACTGGAGAGAGCTGCTTAGAGCGAGACTTTAAGAGCCGACCTGATATGCTGTCTGGTCCCACTGCACTGTTTGTTATTGGCCTGCCGCAAGCCTTTCTCCACTTCAGTTAAACTCTGCATATAAAGACAAACTATAGAAAGTATAGAAAGATGAAAACATGTTAGCATTCATTAAAGAACAATGATAAGTAACAGAAAATAAGATCAATAGTAAAGTCTAGATATATAGTCTTAAAAAGCTTACTGAAAGGAATTAGTGATGTCAAGGATGAATGTCGTTTGGGCTGAGTTGATCTTCGTGAAATGCTGTTAACCGACGATCAGATGAAAACTGGTCGCACGTGTCTTTGTTTTCTCTTCTGACGTCGCTCCTCTGTCGTCGCTATTCCTCTTGTTACCTTGGTTTCAGATGAGGAATATTTATTATAAAATTTCATGACGGGGGTTTCATAACATATGATTGTTGCATGCACCTGATTGGCTGGCTATCAATATGATGGATGAATCTTTTTTTCAAATAATAAAGTTTTTTGATGTTGCCCTGTACTTACTGGCATGTCTTCCTTTCGCAGGCCGTAAACCAATTTAGCAATATGTTGTCCTAGATATCCATCCAATCTTAGGTCATAAAGTAATCAATAGCCTGAGGTATCAGCATGTCTTCCTTTCCCAGACTGTAAACTAATTTAGCAATTTGTTTGAACAACTGTTTTAAAAGTGAGGTATAAGGGAAGAGGATATGCTTTTGATGTTACAATGCCTATACAAGTGTCCTGCATCTGAATTCATCTTGTTGGGATTGAGCAAAATATAATGAAAATATAGAGAAAAATGTGCAGATTTTATACACCACAACACCTTGCTAAGTGTGATTTGTCCTCATTGCATAGCTCATCCGGTTACGTTACCGACAATGTTGGGTTCAAGAGGCTCCCGAAGCCCACACTGTCACACCAGGTCATCAATAGTCATGTACTGAGATGGACTGGCACAATGAGGACACATCACAGAGCAAAGGATGGTGACAATGAGCAGGCACTGTTTAGGCTAAAACAAAATGTCTGCCTTCTTAATGTTAACGGTGGATGTGTACTGGACTGGACTCTCCAGCCATGTTTGCTGTCTGAATCGGGTAGAACAAGGTGGGCAAGTATTCAGTTTCATGTAATTTTTTTTTGGAAAAACAATATCTGCATTACGGTATTAATTGTACATTTGCTTAAAGTGTGCTTCTTCACTGTTTCGTGTTTTGTTTTTTTAATAATTTTGATAATAACTGGATGGCTGTCCAGAATCACTAAGTGATACCTTTATGTAACAGCGTCCTCTGAGAATGCTAATAGATCTTTCATCCAGTCGTTCGCACTGCGTTTATTTCATAATAGCTAATTGCTGTGTAAAAAAGCGTTTCCATAATCAGTCAGGGTTTTTTATTGAATTTGATGCATTTCTACTTATTCATTATTTCAGACTGCTTTTCAAAACCACGTAAACAACCATTTTTCTTATTAATTAATTTGCTTCTTACTGTCACAACTGACAGTTCTGGCCGGTCATCTTCTTCGTATACAGCCATGTGAAAAACTACAATACGTACACCGCATAAAATGCTGTGAGGAAACGCCACCCAATGTAGTCATTTTGAAGGCACTTTGGTCTGTTTTTGTGTTTATTTGCAGGCACCGTCCTCATAATAAAAGAAAAAAAAAACTTTTGTTACTTACGGGTTTGTTCCTCAGGTGCACAGGTGGCACGGCTGTGGGTTGTCAGGCTTGGAGCGGACAGGGTGGTGCGTGTTTCCAATACGACGGGCCCTCGGGTGTCGGGTGCGTGCCTGTTGCCCATCATGCTTCGTCTAGGCATTCTTCTGGTGCGGCTGTGGAGTTTGGTGGCTGCGGCGCTGCAAAGTAACATAAGAGAAGGACGTGGTGCAGAATGTCTGCAATGTGGGCGCGCATGACATAATGAGAAGTATCCAGTTGCAGTCAGGACAGTTTTAGGCATCCAACAGATCCTAGCACTTCAGACACTATGAGGCCTTGTAATCATGTGAAAAATACGACGACGTTTATTTTTACCTCTTGTATAAATGTACAATTAAATAATTTACTAAGTGGATTCAGGACAGGGCGGCACGGTGGCGCAGTGGGGAGCACTGCTGCCTCGCAGTTAGGAGACCCGGGTTTGCTTACCACATCCTCCATAGTTGTGTTTGCATGTTCTCCCCGTGTCTGCGTGGGTTTCCTCCGGGTCCTTCGGTTTCCTCCCACGGTCTAAAGACATGCAGGTTAGGTTCCATGGCAATCCTAAATTGTCCCTAGTGTGTACTTGGTGTGTGTGTGTGTGTGTGCCCTGTGGTGCACTGGCACCCTGCCAGGGGTTTGTTTCCTGCCTTGCGCCCTTTGTTGGCTGGAATTGGCTCCAGCAGACCCCTGTAGTTAGGATATAACGGGTTGGATAATGGATGAATGGATGGATTCAGGAGATATTTTAATGCAATGTGTTACTTTACCTAGAAAATTGATTAATTTAATTTTTTCACACAAAAAAGTTACATTGTCTTATAAAAAAATACATATATATCATATATACTCATGCAGGCTGTTATTTGGTGTATTATATTTTTATATAAGTAGATTTCTAATTTATTTTAATTATCATATATATGTTAGCGCACCCAGCCCGGGATTGGTTCCTGCCTTTTGCCCTGTGTTGGTTGGGATTGGCTCCAGCAGACCCCCGTGACCCTGTGTTCGGATTCAGCGGGTTGGAAAATGGATGGATGGATGTTAGCGCCAAAACCCGAAGTTCAGCCAGTTCCCGAATTGGCCGGCCGTTTCGCATTTTGGCCGAGAGGTGTGGCCAAAGTCCGACTTACTAGAAATGACCAGTGTATATTTTACTTTGGCCGGCCAATTTGCGAAGTGGTGAGAACTCCCTGGCCAAAATTTAATGTGCTGTTGTAAGACTGTCAGCTCAAGGTTCGAAGATGCTTAAAAATTTTAGATGCAGACTCAGAAGTGAGTTTTCCATTCTGCACGAGAAACTGCTCAAGGCGGGTCTTGTCCCCTCGCCCAAACACTAAACTTAAGGTCAATAAAATAGGTCCCTGATGTTAAGTCACTATTTTAGGGTTAAAATAATAACAGAAATGTGAAACCTACTGTGGCGAGCGGCTGGGAGCGGTACCCAGCTGGGACGGCTGGAAGGAGGGGTTATGCCTCCTCCAGACCACGAGGGGGCGACCGCCCAGGTGGCTATGGGGACCACGGGAAAGGAGCATGGAAGCTCAACCCTACAGGGGCCCGTGGTCACCGCCACCGCTACCGCCAGGGCGCGCCCAAATGCCTGAGGAGCCCTAGCCATCAGCACTTTCGCCACACACGGAAGTGCTGGGGGGAAGAAGACCAGGGACACCAGGAACTGCCGGCGGAAGTTCGTTGGGAGTCACGTGGAGCATGTCCGGGTGGATATAAAAGGGGCCGCCTCCCTCCATTCGATGGCTGGAGTCAGGAGGAGAGGAGTGGAGGCGGATCTAGAGAGAGAGGGGCATTATTGAGAGGCCTAGACTTTGGGGGTGAAAGTATGGGAGTACTGGGTTGTGTGCTGTGTTTCACTGTAAATATGTGTTTGATCCTTCAGTGTCCGCCTGTCTGTCTCAGGGCCGTATCCCACACTACTTATATACCTAATCTTAATTATTGTGAAACGACCAAGTGGCGTCCGCTTTCTAAGCAAGAGCCGCCAAGGCTACACTCGATGCAATTGCACTACTAAGTGCGCAACAAATCACTGCTCATGCCTTTTTTCTTCTGACTTTGACCGATCGCCCCGTGCCATTTTGCAAACTGGCTGGCCAAATCCCAAAATCGAGGAAAAGATTTTACAGAGACATTGGCCATTTCCCGCTTTGGCCGATTTCGGGTGTTGGCCATAACATATATACTCGCATTTAAGTTCTCCCGCGTATAAGTCGGGGCTTGATTTTAACATATAATTTCCGGTTATTTTATAATGTCAGTCATATAAGTCGATTGCAGAAAACTCACACTATTGATCCAAGAGATTACGATATGCTAACGCCCACCTGAGAGAGTAACCACGGAGCACACGGCCTTTTTGTTTTCTATGTATTGTGCTTACGTGACCACATGGTGATACCCAAACTATTCTGAAGCAACGTTTGCACTGTTTTTTGTATCTCACACCCTCATACACCTTCATCGTAACAGCATCCCCTATCTACGATGGGGCGTTCGATCAGAAGAAAATATGAAGCTGGTTTTAAATGAAAAGTTGCTGAAGTGCGCTGATGTAACAAAATTCGATGCGTCTGAGAAACTGGTGAGAGATTGGAGGAAGCAAGAAAATGTAAAAAAAAAAAAAATGTAAGTGTTGCATTTTTGAATGGGCGTACAAGTCGGGGTCTAATTTTATGATCAATTTTTCGGGTTTCAAGACCCGACTTATACGTGAGCATATACGGTATATCTTAGTACAGACTCGCCTCCCAGCACACTCACTGACTGCATCACTGATCACTGATAACTGATTAAGATATGGATGGAAAATAACTTTCTCAAACTTAATGCCAATAAAACTGAGGTGTTACTGGTACTTTCTAAGGCATCCAACTTCTCTGTTTCTGTTGATGTCAAACCTTCTCCCATTGTCAGAAATCTTGCCGTTTTGTTTGATTCGTCACTTAACTTTGAGCTACACATTAGGTCTCTTTACAAAATTTCATTCTATGATCTCCGTCACATTGCCCACCTCTGTCCATTTCTGTCCTTTAATGTTGCTCAGACTCTGGTTCATTGTTTCATAACGTCTCGTATTGATTACTGTAATTCCCTCTTCATTGGCCTCCCTGCAAAATCTACACAGAACCTACAGGACATTCAGGACTAGTGTTCGCACCTCACAAGAACTCCCTCAAAGTTCACTTCACAGATTAAAATGAATAAATTCACAAGGAGACAAGAACATGTTAAAAAAAAAAAATGAAGTGTCGCATTTTTGAACAGGCGTATAAGTCGGGGTCTGATTTTATGATCGATTTTTCAGGTTTCAAGACCCAACTTATACGTGAGTATATATAGTGTGGCAAGCGGCTGGGGGTCCAGAGGAGGGATTGCACCAAAGGTGTGACCAGAACATCATGTGTGGGTGGGCATTTGGCTTGTCTGGGGGGGCAAAAAATATCCATCTATCCATCCATCCCCATTTTTGTAGGGGGGATCAAATAATAATAACAACATAGTTTTATATAACATATAAAAGCAAAAATTGTGGCATAAATCATAACCTATTGTTCAATAAAATTAACAGAGGCAATGGAACTTGTGTTATTATTTTTTGTGAACAAATATAGAACTACATCTACAAGGTAAATATCAATAAAGTCAAATGTATACAACATATGAGAGCAAGAACAGAAACGTTGGCTTATTGTAGTCATGGGAGGCTACAGGACATCAGTTTCCAGTGTTTAACCTGGATATTATCTACAGGACCAGTCTGCAGTTACTCTTGGCAAATTCTGAAATAAATTCATTCATGTCTAGATTTTATGTGTTTTTCTCATGTGCCAGAATGACTAAATTTCTCTTCCTTGAATGCAGCATTGTTCGGCGGAGTGGAGTGAGAATGCGGTTCAAAGTAGAGAAAGAGCTTTCTCATGCAGCTGAAGACTCACCAATGATGAGTGCTGTGATGCAGACATGGCTCTGACGTGCGGGATACTAGACGCGTGTTTGTGGAAGCCGCCACCGTCTTTTTCTAGAGCTTTTTTCCAATTACTGTAGCCGTGTTTGGTGAAGATGTCCTCGCGGTCCGAATTGGAAACACTAAATTTGCGGCCGGCAAAGCAAAAGCTGCCATCACGGACAACAGAATATTCAAGCCATGGTTGAGACTGATACCAGCTTGCACTAAAACATCTGAGTGTCTTTCCGAATGCGCGCTTGGGATAATTAATTAAAATGGGCTGGGATGGGCTATCCATATTTAAGTCAGGCAGACCGGACTGTATATTTTGTTGAAGGCAGAGGTTTGGAGTACCCGACACGGGCGCAGAGCTGGAGGATTGTGTAGGCTTAGCTACATCTTTTGGAGTTTCAGTTCCCGACGTGGGTGCGTTGTGCTCCATGTTGGTAGCAGCAGTGCTGGGCTCAACCGTGGAGCCAGCAGCTTGCGGAGGGACAGAGGTCAAAGATGTCTGCTTTTTAATAAGCTACCTACGCATAGCCTTTGGTGTTACCAACCAGAAAATAAAAGAAGAATGGAACGTATACACGATTTTAATTAAAGAATGCGGTCAACAGGTTCAAAACGTGCTGCAAAATGTGCGGCGAAGTGAACTGTGAGCAGCAGGGTGCCTGTCTAGTGGAGGAGACACTGACGGATACGCCGCAAATTCAAACGGGGCGATTGGAAAGCAACTCAGTTTTGAAAATCAAATATTATTCTTCTCTGGAGTTTTCATTGGACAGACAGAGTACTTCTCAGGGGTGGCACGGCTTGCCCCTGGGGGGGCAGTGCCCACCCCAGCTCCCCCGTGGTCACACCTCTGGATTGCACCTCCTCCAGACCACGAGGGGGCGACCGCCCTGGTGGCTTTAGGGACCACGGGAACTGAGCATGGAAGCTCAACCCTATAGGGACCCGTGGTCACCACCAGGGGGCACCCCAATGCCTGAGGAGGCCTGGCCCTCAGCACTTCCACCACAGCCGGAAGTGCTGGGGGAAGGAAGACCAGGGACACCTGGAGTGCTTCCGGGTGAGCAGCCGGTACTTACGCCACACTGGGGAGTGCCCGGCGGAAGATTGTCGGGGGGCACCTGGAGCACATCCGGGTGATGATAAATGGGGCCACCTCCCTCCATTCGGGGGCTGGAGTCGGGTGAGGAGAAGGACAGAACTCGGGTGGAGAGGAGAAGAGGCGGCCTGAAGAGAGTGAGGCATTGAGGAAGAAGGCCTGGAGTTTGGTTGTGTGTTTCACTATAGGGTGGTCCAGATCTAACTATTCAACTTTTAATGTAATGCAATGCAATAATTGCATAATTATATCTGGACCATCCTGTATTGAAAATATTTGTATAATAAACGTGTTGTGGGTGATAAAAATGATGTCCGCCTGTTTGAGTCCGGTCTGTGTTCCACAACAGATACAGTTAGCCCCCGGGTTACGTACGAGATAGGGACTGTAGGTTTGTTCTTAAGTTGAATTTGTATGTAAGTAGGAACAGGTACATTATTTTAATAAATGCTATTGTTGACCGACTGTAACCAAGTGCTCTGCCAATGAATGATGGAGTGTCACCTCTCTCTGACCTTTTTATTATTTCTACTTTATTTTCCATGGTGATGGTTTTTCTGTTCTTTACTGTATCACCAGCACTTGCATCAGATTTGTGTTCCAGAGGCACTGCTGAAGGGTGAAGGCTCTTCTGCGCAGCACTGTACACGCGATTACAGCAGGAAGGCACCCCTCGCCAGCACGTCTGGTGTACTGAACGAGAGACAACTTCCTGCTATGTACGTAACACTTCAAGCAGGCTTGCTATTGAGAATGAATGGGGGCAGCGAGGGGCGGTTCACCACCCACCCACCACACAGTCAACTCCACTTGAATACAGTATGCTGCCTGCAGCATCTGTGCCACCAAGAACGAACAGGGTATGGCCAAAGGCGGGTAGTGAATCGCCCACCACCGCCCCCATTCAACAGGCAGTCACCTGACGCACACTACAATGCTGCCCCCCACCGCCCCGTTCACCCTCAATGGCCTCCGTTCAGCCACAACCGGGGCACCGCCGCCCCGTTCACCCTCAATGGCCTCCATTCAGCCACAACCGGGGCACCGCTTGCAGCATCACCAGCCTCCCACCGAGAACGAATGGGGCAGTCGTTCGAGGGACATTGCCAGGCCGTGTGGTGGGCGAGCAGTGAAACGCCCCCATCCTGCCTCCGTCCAGTCAGGAGCAGTAGCTGTGGTGGTGTGGTGGGCGGGCAGCAAACCGCCCCATCAAGCCTCTGTCCTGCACACAAGTGGTAGCTGTGGCCCCGGTGACTATGGACCCCGAGTCACCGCTTGCCACGCACCCAGCCGCCCACTGAAAATTGGGTGCGGCCCCCACCACCCCATTCATCAACCGGAGCCACCCGAGGGACAAAACATTGAGTGAGCAGTGAAATCGCCCCCCACCAGCCTCCATCCAGCCACCGCTTGCAGCGTCCCCAGGCTGAAGATGACGGAGCGGCAGTTACTGAGGAGCCTGCGTTGTGTCCCCCAGACAGATGAAGGAGAAACTGTGGCCCCGTTTGTAAGTCGTTTGTCGGATGTCCGTAACTTGGGGACTACCTGTATATTTATATAAAACCAATTCACATCCATTCTGTGGTTTTGCTTCGGATGCAGAAATGAGAGAACTGAATAGTTTAGAAGTTTAATAAATGCTCAATACACGTGTCTCTAAACTACCGATTACACAGGTTTGAGAGCAGGAGCTAAAAGGAATTTAAATCAATATGACGGGCATGCAATATAGGCGTCAGCACACTGGCGAAACAATGGGGAGTGGCTCATGGAAAGTGGGCAGAGTCAGACAGATGGCGCTAACAGAGGCGTCACCTTACGGGTCTCAACATGTCTCAGGTCGCTGAATCGGTCTGAGGCTTCAGATTGTCTCGCCTGCAGCTGGACTCTGTTGGAGATAACGGTTAGGCGAGGCGCGTAACTTGAGAGCGCGAGGGGTGTTAGATCTGTGGCTGCGGTGCTGCGCGGTAACAGACAGGCGCATAGCGGTTGCAGGTAGAAGAGAAGGACGTGCTGCGGAGTGTTGGCAACGTAGGTGAATTTGTGACTTTCCCCTTGGGGATTAATAGGCTGGTACCCCGCATATTTTGTAGAGTGCTAGTGTTTACTTCAAGCTGTGAGACACTATATACCTATTGTAAAAGATAAAAGGACGATGCTAAAGATTTGGGGTACCTTGCCAGTATCCCATATAATTGTAAAAGATCAAAAGCAAAAAGAAATACGTGTAAATGGCAAAACACGCCTTCCCCTGACTATTTAAATCTTAGATTGACTGCTCAAGATAGCCGCTCTTCCAAGTTTCATGTATTCTGGGAGTAAAATCTGGGATGTGACATCAGAGGAGGAAAGGTGTCAGTCTTCCTTTCTGCAGAGGAAGTAGAAGAGAATTCATTATTATGCAGTGCCATCTCCTGTCTTGGAGGGGAATTACCATCACCGAAGCCTTTAAGCTGTTTCTCATGTGCATGTGCGTGACACTATCTATCTATCTATCTATCTATCTATCTATCTATCTATCTATCTATCTATCTATCTATCTATCTATCTATCTATCTATCTATCTATCTATCTATCTATCTATTATATAGTGCCTTTCATATCTATCTATCTATCTATCTATCTATCTATCTATCTATCTATCTATCTATCTATCTATCTATAGTGCCTTTCATATATCTATCTATCTATCTATCTATCTATCTATCTATCTATCTATCTATCTATCTATCTATCTATCTATCTATCTATCTATCTATCTATCTATCTATTATATAGTGCCTTTCATATCTATCTATCTATCTATCTATCTATCTATCTATCTATCTATCTATCTATCTATCTATCTATCTATCTATCTATCTATCTATCTATCTATTATATAGTGCCTTTCATATCTATCTATCTATCTATCTATCTATCTATCTATCTATCTATCTATCTATCTATCTATCTATCTATCTATCTATCATATAGTGCCTTTCATATCTATCTATCTATCTATCTATCTATCTATCTATCTATCTATCTATCTATCTATCTATCTATCTATCTATCTATCTATCTATCATATAGTGCCTTTCATATCTATCTATCTATCTATCTATCTATCTATCTATCTATCTATCTATCTATCTATCTATCTATCTATCTATCTATCTATCTATCATATAGTGCCTTTCATATCTATCTATCTATCTATCTATCTATCTATCTATCTATCTATCTATCTATCTATCTATCTATCTATCTATCTATCTATCTATCTATCTATCTATCTATCTATCTAGGTGTGCACGCAGGCGGAGCAGTAGGCGCAGATAACGTTTAGTCAAGGTGCGTGACTTAGGAGTGCGAGGGGTGTTAGACCCGAGTCAGCTGATGGTTGACCCAGGATAGAAGGCGCTCTTTACTCCAGAACGTTCAGTTCAGACCAGGAGAAACTCAATACGGGAGCTGCAGGGTGATGTATCGGCAGGGAATAGACAGGTATTTCGATTTGCTGGGACAAGTCAGCTTCAACCCAATTCCATCTGACATGGTGGGAGTTGTTGATGGAGTGGAGGGACTGGTCATTGGAAGAAGGTGGCAGTGGGAGGTTGACATTCTGTTATCAAATTGGTTCAGGACGTTAGCTTTGTCCACATCCCCTTGTAGCACCTGAGCTCTGAGTTGCCTGAGTAAAGTTATTATGTCCATTCCTTTCCAGACCTCTTTTATGTCATTCTGAATTAATTTTTTCTATTTAGCTTTGTAAGCTTCCTTTTCTTCAATCAGCTGTACGTCCTTCAGGGTCTCTTTGCCACCAGATTTGAATGTTCACTTCTGCTCATGCAGGAAACATTTTAGCTGCTTAACAATGCAGGGCTTGTTGTTTGGAAAGCAATGTACGGTCTCTGAGGGTCCCACAGCGTCGACACAGTCGTTGGTGTAGTCTGTGATGCAGGGGCCGAGTCCTTCAATATTGTCCCCATGTGACTCGCACATCATTTCTCAGCAGTCATTGAACTGTCATTTTCGATCTTCAGGCCTGTAAGAAATGCAAAATAGACAGCTGATCTCTTGTGCCCTTAGATTTTGGAGTAACTGAATGCAGGGATAGGGGTCCATCATGGAAAATAACGCCTAGAAGACTTCTGTTGACCAGGGGAGGGTATAATTCATGCAGTGCTTGTGAAAGATAGGGGGCGTCCCTGAGCCCCAAACCCTGGACACAACTGACACAAAGCATTCACGGGTTCAAATGTGATTTTTATTTCGTTCAAGTACCTTACACAGAGATGGTGAATCATGTGCCTTTCTCCTCTTCCTCCCAACTCCTATTCCTCCACACAAGTGTTGTCCTCGGGAGGTCACTTTTTAAACCAGACCCTGGAAGTACTTCTGATGTTTGGACAAAGTGCACAGGGGGTACATCTGGGTTAGGCAGAAGTGTAGCTCCACCTGGTGGCATCCATAATACTCAGCAGGGTTGTCCCATTGGACTATGATTCCCAGCCTGCCCTGTAGTCTTAAAAATGGGAGCAGCGACATATGGATGCTAACTTCTAGCATGTCAGGGTGGGGAGTGGTGTGTATATACTCTCCAACAGGCTAACTCCACTGATATTTTCAACATTCTAACCTCCTTTCCAGGTAAGGGATCAGTCCAGAATCTAGTCGGGACACCAGTCCATTGCTATCCTTCCACTCTGCGATCCGTTCTTGGCAAGGCGCAACCTTTCTTCCTACAAAGGATTCTCCAGAAAATCTCCACAAATCCCTGAATGCATCAAACTTGCAGATCCATACAGCTGCTAAGCAATCTCTCCAGTTTCCAGTTTTCCAGCAGTTTCTCCTACTAGAACATCCTTTGGACCACCACGCAACCCACACAGAATGAAGAATGCACCTTAATAAAAGGACAAGTGTCTGGGTGTCTGTATATCTGTGTGCCCGTCAAGATTGCTATGTCTCTGTCATTCCAACACATGGTGCATCACAAACATCTGTAGTAATAAAATGCATTGCCTTTTTCATTCCAACAGATGGCACATGATAAATATTAATACTGCTTTTATGAATCCCATACCAAATGGCATATAAAAGAGACCAACAGCCGGCACATCACAAACATTTTTAGCAATGCATTTTATTAGTACACCATGCACCATCTGTTGGAATGAAAAATGCAATGCATTTTATCCCTACACGCATCACAAAATATGGCGCACTGTGAATGTTAATACTCAGATCTATGTGGATTTCAACCTGTCCTTAGTTAGTTAGCTAGTTAGACTATAAATCACTTCATATAATGACAAAGTTGGCACTGGTGCCCCCTGTGGAAGAAAATAAGTCAAACTAAAGGATAATAATATTTTAATAGGTCTTTAATAGCATTAATGCTGATCCAGAACTTTACATTGAAGTCCTGAACACCCAGTTAACACAATCTGCACTCTTTATAGCTTGAAAATCATCCGCCACAACCCCTCACTCCTACTATCAATCTACTTTGGTCTTGTCTGGAGACCCTTAGTTAGACAAACATTTATCAGCTTTATTGCTTAAAGAGATCATTAATTGTCTTATCATTAACTGCCTGTCCATATACTCCTTTAACAAAAAACAGAACGTATGTCAGATCACCTTCACATAAAAATAATGAATGCCTGTGGAAATATTTTATAAGAATGATATACTCAATAAGCACCTATAAAGATACAGATTTGGCTAAAACTTCAAGAAAAAAAAAAGTGTGAAACTGTTTAACATACAGTATATGAAACCTGCTTTTGTCATTCCAACAGATGGCGCATGATAAATATTAACACTGCATTTATGAGTCCCCTATCAAATGGCATATAACAGAGACATATGAACTGCATTTATCATTCCAACAGATGGCACATCACAAACATTTTATTACTACAAATGTCTGTGATGCGCCATCTGTTGGAATGACAAATGCAATGCATTTTATCCCTACATGCATCACAAAGTATGGCACACTGTGAATGTTAATGCTGAGATCTATGTGGATTTCAACCTGTCCTTAGTTAGTTAGTTAGTTAGACTATAAATCACTCCATATAATGACAAAGTGGGCACTGGTGCCCCCTGTGGAAGAAAATAAGCTAAACTAAAGGATAATAATATTTTAATAGGTCTTTAATATCATTAATGCTAATCCAGAACTTTACATTGAAGTCCTGAACACCCAGTTAACACAATCTGCACTCTTTATAGCTTGAAAATCACCCCCACCCCCCCCCCCCCCCCCCCCCCCCCCCCCAACCCTTCACTCCTGCTATCAATCTACTTTGGTCTTGTGTGGAGACCCTTAGTTAGACAAACATTTATCAGCTTTATTGCTTAAAGAGATCATTAATTGTCTTATCATTAACTGCCTGTCCATATACTCCTTTAACAAAAAACAGAACATATGTCAGATCAGCTTCACATAAAAATAATGAATGCCTGTGGAAATATTTTATAAGAATGATATACTCAATAAGCACCTATAAAGATACAGATTTGGCTAAAACGTCAAGAAAAAAAAAAGAGTATGAAACTGTTTAACATATATGAAACCTGCTTTTGCGTTTCCAACAGATGGTGCATGATAAATATTAACACTGCTTTTATGAGTCCCCTATCAAATGGCATATAACAGAGACATATGGATTGCATTTATCATTCCAACAGATGGCACATTACAAACATTTTATTACTACACATGTCTGTGATGCGCCATCTGTTGGAATGACAAATGCAATGCAGTTTATTACTGCATTCATCACAAAATACATTCCAATAGATGGTGCACTGTGAACATTTACTAGACTACTGAGGTCTATGTTGATTCCATGGATTTCAACCCATTGTAGATGGGTAGCACAGACAGGCGCATGGCGGTCGCGGGTATAAGAGGACGCACTGTGAATGTTAATGCTGAGATCTATGTGGATTTCAAACTGTCCTTAGTTAGTTAGTTAGTTAGACTATAAATCACTTCATATAATGACAAAGTGGGCACTAGTGTCCCCTATAGGAATAACCACTCCCTGCAGTGGAAAGAAGACTTTCAGAAATAGGTGGGTGGACAATTCAAAGTAAAGTGCGGCTTTACAAGTGGAAAATAACAGATAAGTGCCTGCAAATGATCATGACAGAGAGAGCTCATCGTTTTCATTGATACTGCCATTATCGGAGCGGCAGACTTCATTTAACTTCCTCCTGCCTTAAATGCCACCTATCTTCAGTGGGTAGATAATCAACGTAAGGTTTATTATCAGAGATGCTGTGTACTTGTTCTCTTTTTTTCACTGTATTTTTAATTGCTTTTGTCTGGCATATTTCAATTTGTATGCAAATTGTGGCCGTAATGAGTCTCTTCCTCTGCGTGTTGCCTTTAATCCCAGACTTAATCGTATTGTTTACTGGCTTCCCAGGGATGCTTTTTGGTTGTTGCACTTGTTTTTCTTTCCCTTCTGGCCAAATTGTAAGCACAAAGTAAGACCCTAAATGACACACAGAGAGTTAGATATTAGCGATTAGAACTGCTAAATACCATAACAAGACATTAACAACATGACCTGAATTTCAGGATAGACTTGGAAGTTAGGAGCCTGGCATGTTGAGAGAGCAATGTGGGGTCACGTAAAGAGGAACCCCCCAAAATCTGAGGGATGAGGACTTGGAGACACCTGGAGTGAAGTGAAGCTGTCCTCTTGTCTCTAGTCATCTGTCATCTATGAACACCCTACGTCTGTCTCTCTAGAGGTTCCACCTTAAAAGTATTTTGAAAGTTGAGGTGCAGTATAGCAGTGGTCTCCAACTCCGGTCTAAGAGGGTCCCAGTGGCTGCACGTTTTCATTAATTCGTGACTTGTTTTTACCGCTAATTAACTTCTTTTGAATTCATTTTATTTGACTTCCTCTTGAAAGACTCAGACCCCTTAATTTTTTCTTTTTCCTTAATTAGCTGTGTGGAACAGACAGGCGGACACCGGTAGTTCACCCAACACACATTTATTAAACGTGACTATTTACAAGTAAGTGCACACACAAAGTCCAGGTGTTCCTTCACACTGCCTTCCTCAGGTGCGCCTCCATGCCTCTCCTCCAAGACTCCATCTTTCTCCACTCCAGACTCCAGCCATCGAATGGAGGGAGGCGGCCCCTTTTATATCCACCCAGATGTGCTCCAGGTGCCTCCCAATGAGTGACTTCCAGCACTCCCCAGGGTGGCGGAAGTGCCGGCTGAGCACTCCGGGTGTCCCTGGTCTTCTTCCCCCTAGGCACTTCCGGGTGTGGCAGAAGTGCTGAGGGCCAGGGTTCCCTAGGCATCTGGGCACCCCCTGGTGATGACTATGGGTCCCTACTGGGTTGAGCTTCCAAGCTCTGTTCCCGTGGTCCCCATACCATCCACGGCGGCTGCCCTCTCATGGTCTGGAGGAGGCATAGTCCCTCTTCCGGTTCTTCCGGGGCGTCCCAGCTGGGTACCACCCCCAGTCGCTTGCCACAGCTGCTAAACAATAATGAGATACAAAATGAGCTTAAACATGACCAGAAAACTGTGTCCATCATACAATATTTGAAAATAAAGAAAGATGAAGGTCTCAGGAATGTTGATCTGCTCTGGTGATTCCACTGTTCCTTTATTCGAGATGACTTTTCCATACAGAGGCGAGCAGCCTGGCAGGAGAATAGTGGCACCAAGAGCCACATGAGAACACCAAGAAGAGAAAGAGAATAAGCGAGGGTTAGTAACAGTTTATAGTTATATCATATTACTTCTATTTTAAAAGTAATGACTAACAGATAGAGATGCAGCATGCAAAACTAATCAGCAGCTCTAGTCGGGGTATGCTGAACTGAAGCTGTGAGCATTCAACCTGATTTAAAAGTGGAGACTGAAGAGGCACCTCTTACAGTAGTAGGCAGAGCGTTCCACAGCTTTGGGATCCTGTAACTAAGAGCCCAACCTCCTTTTGTCATTTTATTAATCCTTGGAGTTCTAAGTAGGCTGACATCTTGAGATCTCAACGTGCAAGTCATGATAAGTTCAGATAAGTAAGCAGGGCCTCAGCCATTCAAGGATTTGTATGTTACAAGGAGGATTTTGAAATCAGTCCTAAGTTTAACTAGAAGCCAGTGTAAGGACTTGAGGACAGGGGTTATGTGTTCATACTTTCTGCTTCTTGTAATAATCCTTGCAGCAGAATTTAAATTAATTACAAGCTGCATAAAGAACCGTTTGAACAGCCAATGAACTCAGCAGTGCAGTACTCAATCCTAGTTGAAATAAATGCATGAATTTAATTTCTCAGTATTCTTTGTATTTAGAAAATGCAGTAATTTTCCAGCATTTTTAAGATGGAAAAAACATATTTTGCATAATATTGTAATGTGGGCTGTAAACAGCATCCTTGTTTTGGAGTGCGGCTTGACTGAGTAGAACTAATGGTGATTCCAACTGAGCTAAATAATGACCGAAAATTGTTGCGATCCGCATCATTCCCTCCAATAACTAACATTTCTGTCTTTTCTGTATTCAAAGACAAGTAGTACTCATCCTGCCCTGCAGTGGGCTGGCGCCATGCCCGGGGTTTGTTTCCTGCCTTGTGCCCTGTGTTGGCTGGAATTGGCTCCAGCAGACCCCCGCGACCCTGTAGTTAGGATATAGCGGGTTGGATAATGGATGGATGGATAGTTCTCATCCATCCACTCCTTTAACTCACTAATACAGTGCAATCCCATGTCCATAAGTATTCACAGCCTTTGCTCAATACTTTGTCGATGCACCTTTGGCAGCAATTCCATCCTCAAGTCAAGATTGAACTCTTTGGTGTGAATGCCAGGCGTTATGTTTGGAAGAAACCAGGCACCGCTCATCACCAGGCCAATATCGTCCCTACAGTGAAGCATGGTGGTGGCAGCATCATGCTGTGGGGATGTTTTTCAGCGGCAGGGACTGGGAGACTAGTCAGGATAAAGGGAAAGATGACTGCAGCAATGTACAGAGACATCCTGGATGAAAACCTGCTCCAGAGCGCTCTTGACCTCAGACTGGGGCGATGGTTCATCTTTCAGCAGGACAACGACCCAAAGCACACAGCCAAGATATCAAAGGAGTGGCTTCAGGACAACTCTGTGAATGTCCTTGAGTGGCCCAGCCAGAGCCCAGACTTGAATCCCATTGAACATCTCTGGAGAGATCTTAAAATGGCTGTGCACCGACGCTTCCCATCCAACCTGATGGAGCTTGAGAGGTGCTGCAAAGAGGAATGGGCGAAACTGGCCAAGGATAGGTGTGCCAAGCTTGTGGCATCATATTCAAAAAGACTTGAGGCTGGAATTGCTGCCAAAGGTGCATCAACAAAGTATTGAGCAAAGGCTGTGAATACTTATGGACATGGGATTTCTCAGTTTTTTTATTTTTAATAAATTTGCAAAAACCTCAAGTAAACTTTTTTCACGTTGTCATTATGGGGTGTTGTGTGTAGAATTCTGAGGAAAAAAATGAATTTAATCCATTGTGGAATAAGGCTGTGACATAAGAAAATGTGGAAAAAGTGATGCGCTGTGAATACTTTCTGGATGCACTGTATGTAATATAAATAATAAATAATAAATCGAGCAGGATTTGCCGCTCGTAAATGTATGTCTGCGTACTACTATCACTTAAATCTACTTTTTTACTTATACTAGTTGACAAAGACAAACAAAGATTAACAGTAAACACTGCAGAATTTGGAGCTCAGTAAGCCGCAGCCTGCATGGGTGCCGCAAATCTAAACGATCAGAACACTCTTTGCCTGTCCCATTTCTATGCTGTAAATGGGAAATATAAATGGATATCCTCTGAAGTGTATGCCACATTGAAAAGACAGACTGCAATTCAGATTGTGGATCGTGATATGATTTTTTTGGAAAGATTGACCACCCCCCCTCCCACTAATTTGACTAATCAAGTTTTCAAATTTATGTAGGATTCATTAACCCTTTGGTGAGCTACTTGGAAAGGGGTAGCGAGCGACGTGTTGGAGACCCCTGCTGTAAGGGTTAGGGTTAGGGTTACAGCATTTGTATAAAGGTAGCCACCAGCTCATGTTAACTCTTTTAGGGCGACTGTCCACTTTTGTTGACACATGGGGTTGAGGGCTAAAGTCAACATCCAGGACAAAGGGCGAAAAAAGGTGTAAACATCGATAACACTCCATCTTTGCTTGGAGGACTGCTAGACTCATTGAGTTGACGTTGAATCCCTGTGTGCATGTCAGTAGCATAAACAACATCTAGAATGTCAGCTTCATCGGGCGAGTGGGCAAAGTGAATACACAAAGCAAAATACCCCGGGCATAATATTTATTTATTTAGTCAGTTATTTTTTGCATATTATTGCTGAATTGGACTCTGATTTATCCAACTCTGATTTTGATGCATGTGATCTGGAGATCAAAAATGAACAACAACAACAACATTTATTTCTATAGCACATTTTCATACAAATAATGTAGCTCAAAGTGCTTTACATGATGAAGAAAGAGAAAAAAAGACAAAGTAAGAATTAAAATAAGAGAGCACTTATTAACATAGAATAAGAGTAAGGTCCGATGGCCAGGGGGGACAGAAAAAACAAAAAAAACTCCAGACGGCTGGAGAGAAAAAAATAAAATCTGCAGGGGTACCAAGGCCATGAGACCACCCAGCCCCCTCTAGGCATTCTGACCTAACATAAATGATCTCAATCAGTCCTCATTGTATTCAGGGTTCTCATAGAAGGACTTGATGATGATGGTCACATGGACTTCTGGCCTTTAATCCATCAATGGAGGGACATCACGGTGCTTTAATTAGGTGGTGGTGACTCAAAGACTCTTCTTCCTAAGGAAGATGAGGCATGCTGGATTCTCCTCTCGACTGCTGACAAACTTCTACAGATCCGCTATAGAAAGCATTCTCTGTCACAGTATGACAGTGTGGTACGGCAGCTGCACAGCACACAGGACAGGAAGGACTTGGCACGGGTGGCGAGATCAGCACAGGGGATTGTAGGAAGTCCTCTCCTAGACCTGGACTCTGTATATGCTGGAAGGGTGCAGAAGAGGGCCAAATGTATAGCTGCGGATCTCACCCATCCGGGAAATGGACTGTTTGTACCACTGCCTTCGGGAAAGCGGTACAGAAACATAAAAACACGTACGAGCATTCTGAAAGACAGCTTTTTCCCCAGAGCTGTGAAGTCCATCTGCCCCTGCTGATACACACACACATCCATCTACCCCTAACCTGCCCCCCTGTAGACATGTACACGCAATCAAACACACACACTCGTATTCCTCCCCTGCAGACCCACACACACAGATCACTGGTCTCTGCAGGCGTACGACCTCAGGAGACGTCTGGATGATGTTGATGATGTTTTATTGCTGCTGTCTTTTATACTTATTATGTTTATTTTATTATTTATAGTGTATTGTTTACTTAAGTATTCTGCCTTGAAGCCGAGTCCCACCAACAAAAAATTTTGTTATATGTATACATAATGACAATAAAGAATTCTATCTATCTATCTATCTATCTATCTATCTATCTATCTATCTATCTATCTATCTATCTATCTATCTATCTATCTATCTATCTATCTATCTATCTATCTATCTATCTATCTATTATATAGCACCCGTCAGATCTATCTATCTATCTATCTATCTATCTATCTATCTATCTATCTATCTATCTATCTATCTATCTATCTATCTATCTATCTATCTATCTATCTATCTATCTATCTATCTATCTATCTATCTATCTATCGTAAGAAGACGCTATATAGCGCCCGACCCAACACAGATTGGACAAAGGAGTCATGTGTAAAATAAAAGAAATACTTATTTTCCTTGTCTGTGGGCTACGCCTTCCTCGTATCCACAGACACAGCACAGTCCCAAATAAGGCACACAACTAATCCACCACACTTTCTCTTCTTTGGCACCACCACCCCTCTTCCCCAACAACCTTGTCCTCCTCCACCTGACTCTGGCCGCTGAGTGGTGGTCGCTGGCTCCTTTTATAGTTCACCCAGAAGTGCTCCAGGTGCTTGATCACCAAGTTCCGGCTGCACTTCCAGGTGTGATGAATCTGCTGCCCACACGGGCTCAGGAGTCCCAAACACAGCACCCCCTGGCGGTGCCTGCAGGACCCAACAGGGCTGCACCCAACTCCATTTCCCAGGGAGCCCTATGGGAAACTGAGGCACTGCTCCATCCCAGGGGGGCGGCCATCTAGCGTCCAGGGGGAGGTATTGCACTGTCCAGGGCTGCTCCCCCTGAATATAGTGTGCAGGGGCATCTCGGCTAGGCATGGACACCAGCCGCCTGCCACACTATCTATCTATCTATCTATCTATCTATCTATCTATCTATCTATCTATCTATCTATCTATCTATCTATCTATCTATCTATCTATCTATCTATCTATCTATCTATCTATCTATCTATCTATCTATCTATCTATCATACAGTGCCTTTCATATCTATCTATCTATCTATCTATCTATTATATAGTGCCTTTCTCATCTATCTATCTATCTATCTATCTATCTATCTATCTATCTATCTATCTATCTATCTATCTATCTATCTATCTATCTATCTATCTATCTATCTATCTATTATATAGTGCCTTTCTTATCTATCTATCTATCTATCTATCTATCTATCTATCTATCTATCTATCTATCTATCTATCTATCTATCTATCTATCTATCTATCTATTATATAGCGCCCTTCAGATCTATCTATCTATCTATCTATCTATCTATCTATCTATCTATCTATCTATCTATCTATCTATCTATCTATCTATCTATCTATCTATCTATCTATCTATCTATCTATCTATCTATCTATCTATCTATTATATAGCGCCCTTCAGATCTATCTATCTATCTATCTATCTATCTATCTATCTATCTATCTATCTATCTATCTATCTATCTATCTATCTATCTATCTATCTATCTATCTATCTATCTATCTATTATATAGCGCCCTGACTGCTTGTTGTCAGATGTGTATTTATTACATTTTGACCTTTGAATCAGTCATCTACGATTACTCAGTCCACTAACATTATATGGGGAATTTCCCCCAACTCTTTATTTTTGTGTTTCTCTGTCTTATTTCTTCACAGCGGTTATGTAATACAAAGCTGAGTGACATTTGACATAAATATTTTATGTTGATTGATGTTGCTTTGTGTGCTTTTTAGAAAACTGAATTTTTTGGAAAAATATACACACCAAAGACAAAAGAAAAATAGAATACCCCCAAAAGAGTTAACTCTTTTTACCCTGCCCTCCAGAGAATTTTCACACTATAACTTGTGACCTGTAGGGGGTGCCATTGAGGCCCCAAACTCTCCCAACACTCCAACAGCAACACAAGTCTCACTTCAAATGATAATTTATTTTAACAAGTACCTGAAACAGGTAAAGCAAGAACACAGCACAGGCACCATTGCATCTATTCTCTCCTTCTTTTCGTTCTTTCTTCTACTCTTCTAGGCGAGTGTTGTTCACCACTTCTGCCAGGAGTACTTCCGCTGTTACTGCACTACAGGTTGGAAGACAATCTGTCCTTGCAGCTCCCCCTCAATTTTAACCTTTTCTAAACCGCTGCCAGGGCGTTCATTTTGTTCCGGAACGTTGCAATCGGGTCCCGGCCTCACTGGTCCACGTGTTTTGGGTGTGCACCAATTTAACAACATTTTGGATTAAAATCTTTGAATGTCTATCAGACAGCCTTGGGGTCACAATCCCTCATTAACAGCTGTATTCGGTGGGCTCACAGAGGGGCTTAAAGTGGAGAAGGACAAACAAATCGTAATTGCCTTTACCTTACTTACTAGCACGTACACTTATCTTGCTCAACTAGAAGAACCCTAACACTTCAATTATAAGTCATTGGGTCACTGATGTTCTATACTATTTGAAACTGGAAAAAAATCAAATTCCCACTCACAGGATCTGTTCAAAACGTTTTTTAAAATATGGCAGGATCTAATTAATAACATTTTAGAATTATTTTCTGAATCAGAGGAAAGGATACTCTTCCTTCCTTGTTGCTTCCTTGCTGATTTGCTTTGCTGGCTGGCTCTCCGCTCTCCTCTCTTCCTTTTGGGTGGTGGTTGAAGTTTGGTTTTGTTAAGTTTGATTTGATTGTATGGATTATTATTTGCTTTGAAGTAAAATTAATAAAACAAAGAATAAAAAAGAAAACTGACCTGCAGCTAAAAAACAGGAGTGTAACTTGCGTAAGTAGTGTAACCAGACCGCAGTGTATATTATGTGCGTCTATCGTCTAAGCAGTGGCAGAACGTCAGGGCCTGCAAGGCCTTCTCTGCTGGCCTACAAAAATATCTGAATCACAAACTGATGTGAATTATATTTTGTCCATGAATACTTCTTAAATAATTCCATATAGTCTGTCTGCTTCCTTTCATAGCTTTTCCGATGGCTGTGCTGCTTCCAGACATGTATTTTCGTATTAAAGCATTTAACCAATCACATTTCAGCCATCATTTGTTGCCAGGCAGGGTCAAAGTCAAAGAAGTCTGCCAGGAGGCCTTCACAATCTGTTCTGCAGGCCCTCTAACGCAAAATAAATGTCGATTAAACTGTTGCTTCAGCCAATCAGATTTTGAGTTGGTGTTACTAGGGCCCTCTAGCAGGCGTACAGCAACGTCACCGTATTCAGACCAGTTTATTGGATAGGTTGGTGTAAGGATGCCGTGGATGATTTTGCAGGAAAATCTCCCACTGATCTCCTTGACTTCCTTCATCAGAAAAATGGGGTATGGAGCATGGGGCAGCTGTACACATTGGTATGTTTGGCGGTGACCATTCCCATGTCCACTGCTTCTGTCGAGCGGACATTTTCAGCCCTAAAGCGAATTAAAACTTATGCCAGAATTACGACAGGACCAGGTTCGACTTTCAGCATTAGCTTCGATGGCGATAAAAAGGGACTTCGTGATGGAACTGAAGCGCACGGATAATCTGCTAGTAATTGAACTGTTTTTGAGGAAAGAGAGGAGGATGGATTTTGTTTACAAATAATCTGAATTTTTGGTGAGTAAAATGTTGCGATTTTCCTAAATAATATTGCAAGTTTATGAGTTATTATTGATGTTTGTTATGTGTGTCGCGGGCTGTAGCTGCAGTAGAAAGGAACTTGTTCATCCCTGGTTTGTCTATTCAATAAAGGCATTTATTGTGGCTACAGGAGTTATCTCTCTGCGATGCAACGGCTCTTTATACTGTATTTCTGCATATTAAGATGGTTTTTATAACCATAAATTAGTTTTTGAGGGGCGGGTTGATTCAGACGGAGCACTACTGAAGGTCTAGGTGTGAAATGCACGGTCTGCCACTGCATCTAAGGTAGCAAAGGCAGAGAGGTGCAGCAGGCTTCCAGGAGTGTGTCCCTAAGGCCACAGACTGCAAGATTTAGGGAGCAGGGTGGCGTAACAGAAATGTAACGTGCTTAGGGAATCAAGGAAAGGGGGCACCACGTAAATTTTCCTTTGCCGGGTTTACAAGGACCAAATGGTGCAAAACCATTGCATTGCCGGCAGTAAGTCGAACCCGTTTCCAGTGAGAGTTTGACTCCGCCAGGGCTGCCCTGTGTCACCGATTCTGTTCATAACTTTTATGGACAGAATTTCTAGGCGCAGCCAGGGCGTTGAGGGGGTCCGGTTTGGTGGACTCAGGATTGGGTCACTGCTTTTTTGCAGATGTTGTTGTCCTGTTTGCTTCATCAGGTCGTGATCTTCAGCTCTCTCTGGATCGGTTTGCAGCCGAGTGTGAAGCGGCTGGGATGGGAATCAGCACCTCCAAATCCGAGACCATGGTCCTCAACCGGAAAAGGGTGGAGTACCCTCTCAGGGTTGGGAGCGAGATCCTGCCCCAAGTGGAGGAGTTCAAGTATCTCGGGGTCTTCTTCATGAGTGAGGGATGAATGGAGATTGACAGGCGGATCGGTGCAGCATCCGCAGTAATGCAGGCTCTGCATCGGTCTGCCGTGGTGAAAAAGGAGCTGAGCCGCAAGGCGAAGCTCTCAATTTACCAGTCGATCTATGTTCTTACCCTCACCTATGGTCATGAGCTATGGGTAGTGACCGAAAGAACGAGATCGCGAATACAAGCGGCTGAAATGAGTTTCCTCCGCAGGGTGTCTGGGCTCTCCCTTAAAGATAGGGTGAGAAGCTCAGTCACCCGGGAGGAGCTCAGAGTAGAGCCGCTGCTCCTCCGCATCGAGAGGAGTCAGATGAGGTGCTCGGGCATCTGATTAGGATGCCTCCTGGACGCTTCCCTGGTGAGGTGTTCTGGGCACGTCCAACCGGGAGGAGGCCCCGGGGAAGACCCAGGACACGCTGGAGGGACTATGTCTCCCGGCTGGCCTGGAAATGTCTCAGGATTCCACCGGAAGAGCTAGAAGAAGTGGCCGGGGAGAGGGAAGTCTGGGCATCTCTGCTCAAGCTGCTGCCCCCACGACCCGACCTCAGATAAGCGTAAGAGAATGGATGGATGGAAATGGTGCAAAACTGAAAATGGTGCAAATGAATCAGGTTCCATCCAATGTGGCTCCCACATTACATAAAAATATATACTGTATGTACATATGTGTACAATAATAAAACAGTAATAGTAGAGGCGAATGATATACATTGTGGTGGACGGCCGGGACGCCTCGACAATGGAAGGACCGGGAGAAAGAGATCTTGTCTGGGACATTATTTCCCCCGTAACACTAGAAGGCAGCCCCCCTGGCCTTGCAGTGGGGCCACGGGTTTGGAGCATGGAAGCTCAACCCTGCTGGGTCCCGTGGCCACCGTCAGGGAAAGCGCCCAGATGTTTGCTGAGCCCTGTTTGGCAGCACTCCCACCACACTGCCAGAAGAAGGTCGACGAGCACCTGGAGCCCTTCCGAGTGTCCTATAAGAGGAAGCAGCCGAAACTATTCAGGGTGTCAGAGTCGGGAGGAAGAAGAACAAAGTTTGCCAGAAGAGGAGTGGAGGCGGAAGGACTGGGAAAAGGAACAGAAGAAGGGACTGTGTTTGTGTATCTCGACGTTGTACTGTGCTGTGCTGTGGGGAGCTTCTCCAGCCTTGAATAAAAAGCCTGTTGTGTGCTGCACTTGTGTTGCACCCCCAGTGGTCCACACCATTCATCTTGGGAATACAACAAAATTGGAATCGGGTAACTGCCACATGGTCCACCGAGGCTCACGTAATTGTTCTCATCTTTGTCACGTCGGCTGTCCTGCTCAGTCATCCCACGAGAGTGTGTGCAGCCCAGCGTTTCCAAATGTACGATAATTTATAACATACCATTATCATATGCATTTGTTGTGATAATCTGAAAACATTATCATTTCATATGATAACATAATAGATAGTTGTAATGCCATGTGTTTTGAATTTACACACAGAGATTCCCCTAATTACTGTTCACGCCTGTGGTGTTTAGACATACAGTGGTCCGTTGGTCCGTTGCAGAAGGCTGGTCGAGTTTTGATTTGGTTGAGTTTTGAATCGAAAAGAAATAATGTAAATTGAATCGAGCCATTCCAGACCCCCTAAATGATTGCTTATTTATTATACACATACATAACTAATGATGAAAACCATTCTAAAATCAATGCACAGAACAGACAAACACATAAAACAAATAGAAATGACAATATAACTGCATTGATGTGAGCTGATGGCAACCCAATGATGGCCTCAGAAATAATTGTTTGTGGTGAATCCACACCAACAGTAACGTTTCTGCTTCTTCAATGACAGACCCTCTCTGTTTCGATAATGTTTTGACACCTTTTCCAACATTTGCACCTTTAGTTACATCTTTATTTTTCAAATTTGTGTTTACTGTCGACTTGGCCATTGCCTACTCTTCCGCAAGGGTCGACCCACATGAACCACATTTGTTTCGTTGTTTTTTTTTCCTTTTTTAGCTCAATTGTAACGCATAGGAGCTTCTGCTTTGCTTTGCTACTCTCACTGCTAACTTTCTTAGAGGCCATGAGAATTACTTTCGATGGGAAAATTCCAGAAAAAGACTAAAAAAAAAAAACATGTTCACCCAGAACACTTTCAGCACGTCTTTAGAACAGTGGCGACACTCTTTTCAAAGAAGTCAAGATTAAAAGTAATATTGATCTCAAGGAGAAGTCAGATCTGCATGGGTATCAGCCTTAATAAAAGGATACAGTAAGTGTCTGTGTATCTGTCTAGTTGATAGGACTCTCATTCCAACAGATGGCGTATCACAAACATTAACAACTGCTTTTACAAATCCCATACAGAATGCCTGAGATATATACATTGCATTTATCATTCCAACAGATGGCACATCACAAACATTAACAACTGCTTTTACAAATTCCATACAGAATGCCCGAGATTTATATACATTGCATTTGTCATTCCAACAAATGGCAAATCACAAACATTAACACTGCTTTTACAAATTCCATACAGAACGCCTGAGATATATACATTGTTGCATTTGTCATTCCAACAGATGGCACATCACAGACATTAACACTGCTTTTACAAATCCCATACAGAATTCCTGAGATATATACATAGCATTTATCATTCCAACAGATGGCAACTTCACAAACATTAACAACTGCTTACAGAATACCTGAGATATATATACATTGCATTTGTCATTCCAACAGATGGCACATCACAAACATTAACACCGCTTTTACAAATTCCATACAGAATGCCTGAGATATATACATTGCATTTGTCATTCCAACAGATGGCACATCACAGACATTAACAACTGCTTTTACACATCCCATGCAGAATGCCTGAGATATATGCATTGCATTTGTCATTTCAACAGATGGTACATCCCAAATATTTGTAATTATGCATTTTTATACTACACATGTTTGTGATGCACTATTGTTTGGAATGAAAAAATGCAATGCATTTTATTACAAAATAAGTTAAGGCTGAATCATAGGCATACTTAGACCTGTTTGGCCTGGTCTCGGCTCCTCACGGCCACGTCTTGATCCGTACAAGTTTTAGCAGGTTCTGAGTTTATTTTCAAGGTTGGGGACAAAAACAAAAAAAAAAAAATCAAACAACTCGTTTACTTTCTTAATTATTCGAGTCTGGAGACGTTTGAGTTCCAAGGTTCAACTGTGTACAGGGGCACCAAAATCTTTGAAGTGCTTAGGGCCTCTAAAGGTCTTAATCCGGCCTTGCGGATACGCATAGGATGTTATTCAGGCCAGCAGGGTTATGACGATATTTACGTGGGCCATTATACCCAAAAATTGGCCTTCCAGGTTCAAACTAAGAGTTGAAATATGACACATCTGTGGTAAGTTTGACTACAGAAGCGCCGTATATTCCATCCCTTAATTACAGTTGTGCTAAAAAGAACAAATAAACATTTATGAATATAAATAATTTAATTGGTATCTCAAGCTGCCTGAAGAATTCAGAGTAACTGAGTCACTTTGTGACCCTTAAAATGGATTTATTTCATACTATCGCCGCATTAATTAATCACATATTTCATACAAGCGATCTTATTACAGAGAGGAAATTGCATGTTTTAATTTTGTGCGAAGTGTGGCTCAGAGGTGATGAAGCAGCCGGGCTAATTCAAACAGGCCCTCCACATTTTAATTAATTTAATTTTGTTCAGAAAGGAAGGGTAGGAAAGGTTTTAGCTCTGCAAATATTTCTTCAAGTTGTTTGAACTGTAAAACTGCTGGCGTTGGTAGTTCTGCGCATATGAAAACCTTCCTGTCATTATTAATTAAAGGAATACCACTATTATAAGTTGAGGCCACCGGCTCCCCAGACCAATGCAGACAGACACGAGGCACAAGTCCAGCATTACACATGGGTTTTATTTGTCTGTGGAAAACTCTTCCCAAGAGTTTCCCACCTGTGCTACACAGTACACAGCAGGGATAAGCACAGTAACAAAAACACAAAGCAGCACACTTCACAACCCTTTGTCTTCTCTCTTTCTCTCTCTCCATCTCTAGGTTTCTGTCTCTCCTTCCACCTCCACTCCTCCTCCAGCAAACATCTTCCCTACGCTGGTTCCTGGAATGAAGGCAGCAGGCTTCTTTTATGCTGCACACGGGAGTACCGTATTTACTCGTGTACCACGTGCCCTCATGTAAGACGCGCACCCTAATTTTTACAAAGAAAATCACGAAAAAAATTTGCCCCATGTACGACACGTGTTGTGATTGTATAGGAAGAGTTTAGGGCATGTTTTCATCGAAATGCTCTTCTGTTTTTGTTGCATGACGAAAGAGCGAGCAAGAGAGAGAGAGAGAGAGAGCATGAACGAGCGAGAGAGAGAGAGAGAGAGCATGAGCGAGCGAGAGAGAGAGCACAAACGAGCAAGAGAGAGAGGGAGAGAGCACGAGCGAGAGAGCACGAGCGAGAGAGAGAGAGAGAGAGAGAGAGAGCGCATGAGCGAGAAAGCGCGAGCGAGCGAGAGAGAGAGAGCGCAAGAGAACGATCAAGCGAGAGAGAGTGCAAGCGAACGAGCAAAAGAGAGAGAGAGAGAGCACGAATGAGCGAGAGAGAGAGAGAGAGAGCATACACGAGTGAGCACGAGAGAGAGAGAGAACATGAGCGAACGAGCAAGAGAGAGAGAGCGTGAGCGAGCGAGAGAGAGCAAGAGAGCGCAAGCAAATGAGCAAGAGAGAGAGAGAGAGCATACACGAGTGAGCGTGAGAGAGAGAGAGAGAGAAAACATGAGCGAACGAGCAAGAGAGAGAGAGAGTGTGAGCGAGCGAGAGAGAGAGAGAGAGAGAGAGTATGCACGAGCGAGTGAGAGAGAGAGAGAGAGGACACGAGCGAATGAGCAAGAGAGAGAGAGCGCGAGCGAGCGAGCAAGCGAACGAGCAAGAGAGAGAGAGAGAGTGAGCGAGAGAGAGCGCAAGCAAATGAGCAAGAGAGAGAGAGAGCGTGTGAACGAGCAAGAGAGAGAGAGAGAGAGAGAGTATGCACGAGCGAGCGCGAGAGAGAGAGAGAGAACACGTGCGAACAAGCAAGAGAGAGAAAGAGCATGAGCGAGCGAGAGAGAGAGAGCACGAGCGAGAGAGCACGAGCGAGTGAGAGAGAGAGAGAGAGAGCATGAGCGAGAGAGTGCGAGCGAGAGAGAGAGAGCGCGAGCAAGCGAGAGAGAGAGCGCAAGAGAACGAGCAAGAGAGAGAGAGTGCACGCGAACGAGCGAGCGAGAGAGAGGGTGCAAGCGAACAAGAGAGAGCGTGCAAGCGAACGAGCAAAAGAGAGAGAGAGAGAAAGATCGCGTGTGTGCAAACGAGCAAGAGAGAGAGAGAGAGAGAGCGTGCACGAGAGAGAGAGAGCATGAACGAGCGAGAGAGAGAGAGAGAGAGAGAGCATACACGAGTGAGCACAAGAGAGAGAGAACATGAGTGAACGAGCAAGAGAGAGAGAGAGCGTGAGCAAGCGAGAGAGAGTGAGAGAGCGCAAGCAAATGAGCAAGAGAGAGAGAGCGTGCACGAGAGAGAGAGAGCACGAACGAGCGAGAGAGAGAGAGAGAGAGAGCATACACGAGTGAGCGCGAGAGAGAGAGAGAGAGAGAACATGAGCAAATGAGCAAGAGAGAGAGAGAGCGTGAGCGAGCGAGAGAGAACGAGAGAGCACAAGCAAATGAGCAAGAGAGAGAGAGAGAGCGAGCGAGCAAGCGAACGAGCAAGAGAGAGAGAGAGAGAGCGCGAGTGAGCAAGAGAGAGCGCAAGCAAATGAGCGAGAGAGAGAGAGAGCGTGTGAACAAGCAAGAGAGAGAGAGAGTAGGCACGAGCGAGTGTGAGAGACAGAGAGAGAGAGAACACGTGCGAACGAGCAAGAGAGAGAGAGAGGGAGAGAGCCCAAACAGACGTAAACATTACAGAAAAAAATTTCCTCGTGTATGACGCGCACCTGATTTTTTAATGATAATTTTCGGGAAAAAATATGCGCATGGTACACTGGTAAATACGGTATTTCCGGTGGTCTGGAAGCACTTCCGGGTGAAGTGATGAAGTCAGGCTCTCCAAGACAGACAGAGCTCCCCAGTGCTTATTTTTTTTTTAAATTCAAGGCTACATGAAGTAGTGTTAATACCACCAGAGCGGATTCTGGACATTCTTGTTTGATTTTTTTGCTGTTACTAAACAGGATGACCCAGCTGGCATCCCAAATATTCCTGTTTTGTCCGTTCTGCATTACTGCTAAAGGCCACAATGGCATAGTCAGCAGGATCAGGCCGTTGAGAAAGCAGAGCATGGTGACCTATGCTCAGCTTCTCATATCAATGTAAAACCGCGATGACGTGGAGATGTTCCTCCTTGTCTTAGAAAGGACGACTACCAGGCAACAGTGGGTCCACTTCCTGGTGCCTTTTCTGACTGGTGCAGCCCAGAGGGCATATTACGACCTAGAAAAACAGGTGCCCTAAATGGGGCAAGTGGATATAACAGTGAGGTTGTGGGCCCCAAGATAGATACACCCAGCAGCCCTGGAGGCTACTTGATCTGATCCGGGAGGGCTGGGAGGAAGAGACAGCTTTCCCCTCCAGTAACATATTGGATTTCATTAGTGGGCTGCAAGCGCACTTTGCGTGTCTCTGCCCGTTGGTGAAGGAACATCATGAGGTTGCACAACAAACACAGGCCCGGGTTTACAGCTGCAGCCCCCGCCTTTGAGAGTTCTGTCCAAGGGACAGGGTAATGGTCCTGATCTACACATCACATTACAAACTGCTGGTGGACCGGCAGGGGCCCTAAAAGATCTGGGATCGGAAAGGTCCTGTGGACCACATAGTGTACCACCCTATTCTGCGCCTGAGGAAACGCATCTACCACATGAACCTCTCAAAACCCTGGGTAGAACATGCCCTTACTGACACAGCAGCTACTCCTGTTTTGTTGCTTCTGATGGACGCCACACAGCTGAATTTTGGGGATACCCTTCACTCCCAACAGAAGAAGGAATTGGGAGTCGTCATAGCTGTAGTCTCAGGGGTTGTAGACATTAAATCAGGCTGCACTGACTTCCCCATGAGATCATGACTGAACCAGGGATGGTGATTCCTGAATGGCCCATCCACATCCCGGAGGCAAAAAAAGGCAGAAGTAAAGTTGGAAATGTTGGATCTTGGACTTAATGAAGCTAGCTATAGCCCATGGTTTAGCCCAATTGTGTTGGTCCCTAAGCCGGACAGAAGATGCTTTTGTAACAACTTTCGCCGGTTTAATCAAGTGTCCTGATTTGGCACCTACCCCATGCCGAGGGTGGACAACCTCCTGGGCAGAGAGTTCATCCAGGCCACCAATCATGCCCTGCTTCACAAGAGAACCCTCCATTCTAATGCTGACACCTACTCCCAGGCCCACAACCTCACTGCTATATCCACTTGCCCTGCTTAGGGTCAAGCTGAAGGGGGAGCCATGTTACTCATGTGCAACAGAGGACCTTCTCACAGGCTTTGACAAGGTATGTGTTAGGCAGATACGGCAAGAGAGGATGCTGTCACTGACTTTCTCTACTCTTTCTCTCGCCCCAGTTCTGGGAAACTTCCCAGTAAGGACACTTAAACCTGCTCCCTCAGGAACTCGCTGAAAAAAGAATCCAGCCAGCCAGCCAGCCAGAGACAATTTGGTCGTTGACCCCAAGAGACTACCGCAAGACAGAGCTCCCAAGTGCTTATTCGTTACAGGACTCCTTTCTGCTCTCCGCGGGAGTAGCTATGGTGATGCCGTCCGTAGTAAGGCTGCTTGCATTATGAAGGGGATAGGGGAAAGCCCTCGGGACCCTCATCCCTGGAAGAGAAGAAACCCCCAGAGAGCCAATGGGGTCAGGCCAATATTGTTATTGAAGGTGTCACACTTGGGTCACAGAAACACAGGAGGTTGTAGAGAGACAGGAACTTTATTCAAAAACAGCAAACAAACATTTGTCTCTTTTTCAAAATTTTAAATGTGCTCCCTAACAAGACGACCGGAGGGTGTGTTCCAACTACAGAGGGATCACACTCCTCAGCCTCCCTGGAAAAGTCTATTCGGGGGTTCTGGAGAGGAGGGTCCGTCGGATAGTCGAACCTCGGATTCAGGAGGAACAATGTGGTTTTCGTCCTGGTCGCGGAACAGTGGACCAGCTCTACACCCTTAGCAGAGTCCTGGAGGGTGCATGGGAGTTCGCCCAACCAGTCTACATGTGTTTTGTGGACTTGGAAAAGGCGTTCGACCGTATCCCTCGGGGAATCCTGTGGGGGGTGCTCCGGGAGTATGGAGTACCGGACCCCCTGATAAGGGCGGTTTGGTCCCTGTACAACCGGTGCCAGAGCTTGGTCCGCATTGCCGGCAGTAAGTCGAACCCGTTTCCAGTGAGAGTTGGACTCCGCCAGGGCTGCCCTTTGTCACCGATTCTGTTCATAACTTTTATGGACAGAATTTCTAGGCGCATCCAGGATGTTGAGGGGGTCCGGTTTGGTGGACTCAGGATTGGGTCACTGCTTTTTGCAGATGATGTTGTCCTGTTTGCTTCATCAGACCGTGATCTTCAGCTCTCTCTGGATTGGTTCGCAGCTGAGTGTGAAGCGGCTGGGATGAGAATCAGCACCTCCAAATCCGAGACCATGGTCCTCAGCCGGAAAAGGGTGGAGTGCCCTCTCAGGGTTGGGAGTGAGATCCTGCCCCAAGTGGAGTAGTTCAAGTATCTCGGGGTCTTGTTCACGAGTGAGGGAAGAATGGAGCGTGAGATCGACAGGCGGATCGGTACGGCGTCCACAGTGATGTGGGCTCTGCATCGGTCTGTCGTGGTGAAAAGGAGCTGAGCTGTAAGGTAAAGCTCTCAATTTACCAGTCAATCTATGTTCCTACCCTCACCTATGGTCATGAGCTATGGGTAGTGACCGAAAGAACGAGATCGCAAATACAAGCGGCTGAAATGAGTTTCCTCCACAGGGTGTCTGGGCTCTCCCTTAAAGATAGGGTGAGAAGCTCAGTCATCCGGGAAGGGCTCCGAGTAGAGCCGCTGCTCCTCCGCATCGAGAGGAGTCACATGAGGTGGCTCGGGCATCTGATCAGGATGCCTCCTGGACGCCTCCCTGGTGAGGTGTTCTGGGCACGTCCAACCGGGAGGAGGCCCCGGGGAAGACCCAGGACACGCTGGAGGGACTATGTCTCTCAACTGGCCTGGGAAGAAGTGGCTGGGGAGAGGGAAGTCTGGGCATCTCTGCTCAAGCTGCTGCTCCTGCGACCCGACCTCGGATAAGCGGAAGAGGATGGATGGATTGATGGATAACAAGACGGAGATGACAGTTCCATCTCACAATTAAAAGAATGCAAACATATCTTCCTCTTGAAAGGAGTGCACGACAGGAGCAGGGAAGGTCAGAGAGAGAGAAAAGCAAACAATCAATCAAAAATCGACAAGTTCTGTTCGGACTTTTAAGTATGCGACGTACCGCGCAGTAGATCAGCAGAAAGTAAGCCCAGCAAGCAAGGGAGCAATGTGAAGGTAGTCTTTCAGCGTTTTTTAACCTGAAGGGGTGCGATCAGCCCCCCCAGCTCACAAAGGCTACGCAAAGTAGCGTTAATTACTGCCAGAGCAGCGATTTATTGATTTGTTTATTGATTTTGGACATTTTTGTTTGCTTTTTTTGCTGTTACTAAACAGGACGACCCGGCTGACATCACAAATATTCGTGTGTTGTCCGTCCTGCATTACCCCTCCTGGCCACAGCATGCAGTTTTTAGTTGGCCACCGTGAACTGAGATTTCAAACACAATCAATCAATTGTATTTTGTAACAACCCATCTTGAAAATGTAGTGAAGTAAAATAGTTACTTAAATAAAAAGACTTTTTTAAAGAGCATTTAAAAATACTTTAAAGAGTACAATTTCCTACATAATATTTAAGTACAGTAACAAAAGTAAATGTCATTCATTACTCTCCACTACTACTCCACCAACATTAGCACTAAATCAGTCGTCCCTCTTGGTTTCATGTAGTCCTCCATCCCACTTCTACCACCAATGCAATGACTCAGGGTGGTGTGAGAGATGCAAGAATGGAATTAGTCACTTTACATCACTCTGGTGGTGAGTGACCCTAAAAAGGACTTTTGGCTTCTTCAGTGACTGCTACCTTCATGCCTCATCAGTCTCACCCGCTTTGTCCCCCAAACACACCACCTGCTCCACCTCGCTCTGTGCCCCCAGAGTCAGAGGTTACTCACATGCCACACTTTCCCTCTGCTCCCTGAGCCAGTCTAAGGCTGGGGTCCACTTTTATAGCTGACTTCTCCAGGTATGTTCACCCACTTTAAGCAGTTGGCTGCCACCTGAGGATCATAGGTCTGGACCCAGGGGTGTTACACCACCTTCCTCTCAGAACCTTTGTCCTCAAGTGTAACACAAACTCAGTCCATGAGATTGGTGTGGTCCAACCGCATTAATGTTTAACCATATCTCCTTGTTAGAGTGGTTAGTCACTTCTCCATCCCACCTCTGCCACCAATGTAATGAACCTTTATAAAGAATTAAACACTTTATCCCAGACTGATGGTGAGCCCTAAAACAAAACGTTTTCTTCTTCGTCGGCTGCTACCACCATGCCACCCAGATTTTCTTGAGGTGGCACACACTCACAGCTGCTTTGTCCCCTTGGGCTGTAAATTAACGGAACATTCCAGTGAAAACTTATATTGTAATAAAATGCATTGCATTTTTTCATTCCAAACAATGGTGCATCACAAACATATGTCATATAAAAATGCATTATTACAAACGTTTGGGATGTACCATCTGTTGGAATGACAAATGCAATGCATATATCTCAGGCATTCTGTATGGAATTTGTAAAAGCAGTGTTAATGTTTGTGATGTGTCATCTGTTGGAATGACAAATGTGATGCATTTTATTGCTAAAAATGTTTGTGATACGCCATCTGTTGGAATGACAGAGTCCTATCAACTGGACAGATGCACAGACACTTATCCTTTTATTAAGGTTGATACCCATGCAGATTTGACTTCTCCTTGAGATCAATATTGCTTTTAATCTTCACTTCTTTGAAAAACTGTGCAGAAATCAAAAGTTGTAGCACTATCAATCTAATGACCCCTGGGGGTCGGGAGGACTAGAATTAGACACTTTATGCCAGACTGATGATGAGCCCTAAAACAGAACTTTGGATTCTTCAGCGGCTGCTAACACCATGCCACCCAGATTTTCTTGAGGTGGCACACACTCACAGCTGTTTTGTCCCCTTGTGCTGTAAATTCCTAGGACGTTCCATCCATCCATTCATTATCCAACCTGCTATATCCTAACTACAGGGTCACGGGGGTCTGCTGGAGCCAAACCCAGCCAACACAGGGCGCAAGGCAGGAAACAAACAGGTAGGACGTTCCAGTGAAAACTTATTTTGTAATAAAATGCATTGCATTTTTTCATTCCAGACGATGGTGCATTACAAACATTTGTCATATAAAAATGCATTATTACAAACGTTTGTGATGTGCCATCTGTTGGAATGACAAGTGCGATGCATTTTATTGCTAAAAATGTTTGTGGTAGGACTCTGTCATTCCAACAGATGGCATATCAACTAGACAGATACACAGACACTTATCCTTTTATTAAGGTTGATACCCATGCAGATCTGACTTCTCCTTGAGATCGATATTGCTTTTAATCTTCACTTCTTTAATAAACGGTGCAGAAACCAAAAGTTATAGCACCATCAATGTACAGTAATGACCCCTGGGGGTCGGGCAGACTAGAATTAGACACTTTATACCAGACTGATGGTAACTGGGCCTAATACAGAACTTTGGCTTCTTCAGCGGCTGCTACTACCATGCCATCCAGATTTTCTTAAGGTAGCACACACTCGCAGCTGCTTTGTCCCCTTGTGCTGTGTCTGTGCCCCTTCCTCACACGCTGCTTATGGTTGTCGCTTTACAGTTGGATTCTCCGGGTTTTCTTGCTCCTTCGGACAGTCCACGGCCACACCTAAGCAGCAAAACCAGGAACACTAGAATATGCCTCTACCCATAAGTGGATTTGAAAATGTTATTTATAATCACATTATCTCAAAATGAATTCCAGCTACTGAACCACGGGTCATTAATTCAGCTGTGGTATTATTAAAATGTCATTTTCTCCAGTGTACTGTTTTTCCAAAAGACTTTACTAAAAACTGGTCATTAAAGACTTTCAACACTTATTTAGATATTGGATGTCGATTCATATAATTTACCTCATTCGTCTTTACACAGCTGGCCTCTTGCTGCTGGGCTCTACACACACACACACACGTGTTGATGCCAACGTGCTTATGCACACACACATACTTGCGCACACAGTCAGGTCTTTGATGCTCACACGTGTTTGTGTGCAGTAACTCAAACGTCTGCCAGTACGGCCTTCACGTGTCTTGGTTCATAGTAATGAATGCCCACACTGACGTCTGACTTCTCTGCCCTCTGCCCCCCCACAGGTCCACACAAACTGACATGTGCCGATTCACATTTGAAGGTCTGAGGAGATGCAATTGTTAGATGGACTGATGTTTCGCATTGTCACGCCACCTGAGCCTCGCTGTGAACGATGCCACAGCCATGCTGGCACTCTGCAGGTTTGCAAAGGTCTGCCTTTTATTGCTATAATGGGCCACTAATGAAAAGGCAGTCCATTTCCAAGTGCATTTTAGAGCACTTCGCTTTCGACTTTCGGATTTTTTTTTTTCTGCTACATTATTTTTTTTTTCTCCCTCATTTACTACCCAACTTCCATCAGCTCTTTCGCTGGAATACAATAAATTTCTAGGTAATTAGCAAGCCACTCAGCCTGCTGCTTTTCACCGACGCAGTGAGGGAAGAGCTGAATGGTTTTGTGCCCTGGAGCCGGAGATGTGGAAGTGCGAGAGACCACTCAAATTAATGGGACGCAGTGTGGCTCGTCAAATTCGGATGTGGAGACTCTCAGTGTCTGAAAGTTCCTGGGATGTCCCCATAGAAAACTTTATTTGGGATCCTTGTTTCCAGTGGTGTTTGGCTTGGTGACAATGAAGCGTGGCCACATAGGGGTGGTTTTGTTTCTATGTAAGCATGTCCTGTTGAGTGTTTGTTACATGTTGTGATGGATGACCGGCTACATATTCCGGCCCTGCACCCCCAGGCCGCCAGGTGGAGCTCTCCCGACAGCATGGTCGTTCCCTGAATTCCAGCAGGGCCTCATGGACTTTGTAGTTTATATGCACAGCCCTGCTGGATACCATGGGGCCACCAGGAGTCGCTGTAGGGAGGCTATCAGACTCTTATGTGCCCTATGACCTGGAAGTACGTCCTGGTCACATGAACAGGAGAAACGATGTACTTCCAGGTTGAAGAAAGGACTTTTACCCTGACCCTTAAGTAATGATGACTTCTGGATTGTCGGACAGGAACCACTTCCGGGTCAGGGGGTATAAAAAGACATGGAGCTGAGCTGGGAGGAAGGGTGGCTAAGTGTCTGGGAGAGGAGGATTGTGTTTTGAGAGTATTATTGTTGATTAGTTACTGTATGAGTAGTGTGGAGGGGAGGGTGCTTGGTGCACTGTATTATAGTAAAATAAATAATAGTTATACTTTTACCTGCTGTTTGGCGTCGTACCTGAGGGTTCAAGAGGTTGATAAGAGCCTCTACTGTTACAATGTGAATGACAGCACTGGGTGCACCGATTTCTGTTTGTAAATTGGGGTCAGTGTCTTTAAACAGGTTTGCACTGATGCGGAGGGGCTTGTGGGATTTGTAGTTTGGGGTTTGTATGCACTGTACCAATAAATCCGGAAGAGAAGGCTGTGTGGGACCTTCTGATTGGACCATTTTCTAATCAACATCATCCGCAGCAACTCCTAAACCTTTCAGTTACTGGACATTTATAGCGGAGATGGATGGTGCTCGCCCACCAGATGTAAGGACGGCGGGGGGTACTTTTTATTCCCAATCCAGTCTTTCGATGCTGTTGGAGAAGAGGCGCGCCCTCCGAAGACTATTCTTCTGGACTCCAGTGCTAGGACAGAATTTCACTATCCATGTTTATTGAATCGGAGCATTCCGCCCTTCTTTCCATCATTTTAACCCTAGTTTCCATTTCTAGAATCACTTCCATCATTTACAGTAAGGACTGTAAACATCGTCTGTGGGGGGTTTGACTGTGCTGTGTGTTTAGTACTTTTTGTGCTTGTAAGTAGTTATTCTAGCAAATAAGGATCATTTTATATATTTGTGTGTTTGGTGTGTTTAATCTTAAGCGGCTTTTTCTGGGTGTTGATAATATTGTGATAATAATTAGACAAAGACATCATAAAGATTTGGGGCAGCCACCCATATATTGCTTTCCCTGGTGAAAGTTGAATTTTAGTAGCACGATGTGCATAGAACAGAGTCCAAAACAGAACTTATTATCGGAGACAAAGATGGAGGCTTTTAAAGGCCCATAAAGAAAGTGACATCAGCAAAAGGGCTGGAATCGGAAGTGATGTCTTCTGGACCGGAAGTGATGTCAGGAAAGGGACCGTCACTGGAAGTGATGTCTTCTGGTCTGGAAGTGATGTCAGAAAAGGAACCGTCACTGGAAGTGATGTCTTCTTATACCAGAAGTGACATCAACAAAGGGACCGTCACTGGAAGTGATGTCTTCTGGTCAGGAAGTGATGTCAGCAAAGGGACCGTCACTGGAAGTGATGTCTTCTGGTCCGGAAGTGACGTCAGCAAAGGGACCGTCACTGGAAGTGATGTCTTCTGGTCCGGAAGTGACGTCAGGAAAGGGACCGTCACTGGAAGTGATGTCTTCTGGTCCGGAAGTGACGTCAGGAAAGGGACCGTCACTGGAAGTGATGTCTTCTTATACCAGAAGTGACATCAACAAAGGGACCGTCACTGGAAGTGATGTCTTCTGGTCAGGAAGTGATGTCAGCAAAGGGACCGTCACTGGAAGTGATGTCTTCTGGTCCGGAAGTGACGTCAGCAAAGGGACCGTCACTGGAAGTGATGTCTTCTGGTCCGGAAGTGACGTCAGCAAAGGGACTGTCACTGGAAGTGATGTCTTCTGGTCCAGAAGTAATGTCAGAAAAGGAACCGTCACTGGAAGTGATGTCTTCTGGTCCGGAAGTGACGTCAGCAAAGGGACCGTCACTGGAAGTGATGTCTTCTGGTCCGGAAGTGACGTCAGCAAAGGGACTGTCACTGGAAGTGATGTCTTCTGGTCCAGAAGTGATGTCAGAAAAGGAACCGTCACTGGAAGTGATGTCTTCTGGTCCGGAAGTGATGTCAGAACAGGAACCGTCACTGGAAGTGATGTCTTCTTATACCAGAAGTGACATCAACAAAGGGACCGTCACTGGAAGTGATGTCTTCTGGTCCGGAAGTGATGTCAGCAAAGGGACCGTCACTGGAAGTGATGTCTTCTGGTCCGAAAGTGATGTCAGCAAGGGGCCGTGATATCTCTGGCAATCCACAGCTACCCTCTAAAACACATGGAGCTCTGATCTCTCTCTCAAAAACGTCAAACATTACTCCTTATCGATCTGTAGCTGATAATGTCTGCTGAACAACCAGGTATCGCTAGCTAAGCAGAGGCACGTGGCGAGAGGTAGAGCCTCGAGCTGCTGTCTCAGATTTGCACGAATAAATCACTACTGCAAGTGAACTATGATACTTGGCGCAATGAGTGAAGTCGCAAAATCAACCAGAATGTTCAAGCAAATTATAGGAAAAAACCCGATCTAAATCTGTTAAGTGGTTCTCTTTTGAAAATTGGACAGATAGACAGACGTTGGATTTTATATATATATACATATATATATTTATATATATATAGTAAGTAAGTGGACGCTTGGTGGCGCTACCTTTTCCCCAACAGATAGACGCTCCGAACACAGGTTTAAAAGCACCAAGAAGTATTTTAATGTTCTTCTTAAATAGTGTCTCCAAAGCACTCCAGCCACAACAACAGGTAATACAATAATAAATCAACACAATAAATGTCCTCCTCTCCTCCCAGCAGCTCTGTCACACTCCCTCCAAACTCCGGCTCAGCTTGCTGGGTCTCTACCAGTCCTTTATATAGTCCTTGACCCGGAAGTGCTTCTCTTCTTCCTCCCACGTGACTTACTAGCACTTCCGGGTCAGCTGGAGAATTCAAGTTTTCAATCGGCCTGGAAGTACTTCGGAGTTTCCGGTGTCGTAGTCCATTAGTACTTCCGGGCTAGGTGAGAATTTCTTTTCCCACCAACTTCCCACGGCATCCCCTGGCGGCACCCACGGTACCCTACAGGAATGTGCTGCTGAACACCAAGTCCCATAGTGCCCTGTGGGCATCCGGGGCACCGCTGCAGTCCTGGGAAGCTGCCATCTATCGTCTTAAGGGAAGCAGTGTCGGCAAGTTGCTGCCTTCCCCCATCCTTTTATTCCAGGGACAATATATATTCATTGCATTCGTAGTCTGAGTCCCGACCTGAATTGTGTGGGTGGTTACCTACCAGGTAACGCATGTGGTTGGTCTGCCATTCGGCAAACATCCGCCACGGTGCCCTGTTCAGTTGCGAGAAACAGATCATGGAATGTTGCATAGTTTTACTGTCAAATAATGCAAAGAGTATGCGACATGTGTTTCGCCCTGATTTGGGCTCATCAGGCGTACACTCTCTACTGCTCACCTCGCGGGGATCGAACCTCGGACTTCAGCATCAGAGACGAAGCCCCTTTACGCTGCGCCACGGCGTGTGTTTCATTTATTTGACAGCCTGTAGGTCCGGAGTAATTACATTCATTGCATTCGTAGTCTGAGTCCCGACCTGAATTGTGTGGGACCTACATATATGTATATATGTTTGGGATGTACCATCTGTTAGAATGACAAATGCAAAGCATATATCTCAGGCATTTTGTATGAAATTTGTAAAAGCAGTGTTAATATTTGTGATGTGCCATCTGTCAGAATGACAAATGCAATGTATTTTATTGTTAAAAATGTTTGTGATGCGCCATCTGTTGGAAAGATAGAGTCCTATCAACCGGACCGATACACAGACACTTATCCTTTTATTAAGGTACATACCCATGTAGATCCATCTTCTCCTTGAGGTCGATATTGCTTTTAATCTTCACTTCTTTGAAAAACTGTACAGAAATCAAAAGCTTTAGCACTCCTGGGTCCAGACCTGTGAAGGACCCTCTCCTCAGATGGCCACAGACTGTGATGAGGTCCCTGGAGAAGCCATCTATAAAAGTAGCCCTATGAGCAGTATGTGTTTATGCAGTTTAATTATTAATTCCACTCCTGCATCTCCCACACCACCCTGAGTCATTGCATTGGTGGTAGACGTGGGATGGAGGACTGCATGACCCCAAGAGAGAAGGACTGGTTTAGTACTAATGTCTGAGGGGACGAAGCAGCTGGGACTGCATCCACCATTTAGATTCAGCCACTGAAGAAGCCAAAGGTCATTTATAGGGTCACTCACCACCAGTCTCTGATGTAAAGTGGCTAATTCCACTCCTGCATCTCTCGCACCACCCTGAGTCATTACATTATGGTGGCAGAAGTGGGATGGATGACTAATTAATAACTCTGAGATAGAGATCTGGTTTAAACATTAATACTGGTGGACCCCAACAAGCTTGCGGATTGAGTTTGTGTTACACTTGAGGACTTTGGTTCTTAGAGGAGGGTGGTGTAACACCCCTGGGTCCAGACCTTTGATCTTCAGGTGGCTGCAGACTGCTCAAAGAGGGTGGAAATACCAGAAGAAGCTGGCTGAGAAGCGTGTGTGTGAGAGGGTGCAGACACAATATTAAAGAGCACTTCACCCATTAACCTGTCCTTAGGTCGACTCACAGAGCTGGGGAAAAGTGTGGTATGCGGGAAAACTTGTCACAATGGTTGAGAAGAGCGGGGAAGAGTTGGGTGAGGTATATGAGCAGACAAAGAGACAGAGCAGTTTGGAGCACAGTCCAAGTTCCAGAAGGTCTGAGTGGCGTGGTGGTAGTGACTGCTGAAGAAGCCAAAGGTCATTTTTAGGGCCCTCTCACCAGCACTCTGGTGGGCTGATTCCATTCCTCCTTCTCTCCCACCCTCCTGGTCATTACATTGGTGGCAAAGGTGAGACTGAGAACCGACTATCAGCCCCAACACAGAGGATTGGTTTGCCACTATCAATTAGTGGACCGCTCCAGCATGTTCATGATGGCTCATCACAGGCTGGGCAGACCTGATCATCTTGTACCCCTTTAATGTCTCAGCAGATGGAATTTGTGTTGCCCTCAAGGACAGGAGTTCTGAAAGGAGGGCAGTGTGGTGCCTATGAGTTGAGACCTAAAGGGATACCCTCCTCAGGTGGCTGTGAAATGTCTGATGGGGCAGCTGGTTATAATAGTAGCCCCCCTGAACAGCCTGTGAGGGGATTACAAACAAAATACTCAGAGAGAACTTTGCACGTACGCATCTCCCACATGGTGTGTGGCCGTCTGTGAGCCTCAGATGTGGACCATGGAATTGGATCAGCTCAGAGAGCAGAGGCAAAGTGTGCCATGTGAGTTACCTCTGACTCTGGGTGAGTCGGGAGGTGTGTTTAAGTACAAAAAGCAGGTGGGACTACATCTGCCATTAAGATGATTGATGTGGTAGCAGCCACTGAAGAAGCCAAAGGTCCTTTTTAGGGTCACTCACCACCAGTCTCTGATGTAAAGTGGCTAATTCCACTCCTGCATCTCTCGCACCACCCTGAGTCATTACATTGGTGGCAGAAGTGGGATGGAAGACTGATTAATGACTCTGAGATAGAGAACTGGTTTTTAACACTAATGCTGGTGGACCCCAATAAGCTTGTGGATTGAGTTTGTGTTACACTCGAGGACTTTGGTTCTTAGTGGAGGGCGGTGTAACACCCCTGGGTCCAGACCTTTGATCTTCAGGTGGCTGCAGACTGCTCAAAGAGGGTGGAAATACCAAAAGAAGCTGGCTAAAAAAGTAGCTCCATGAGCAGCATGTGTGTGTGAGAGGGTGCAGACACAATACTTAAAGAGCACTTCACCATTCACCCGGGCCTTGGGTCAACTCACAGAGCTGTGGAAAAGTGTGGTATGCGGGCAGACCTGTCACCCCGGGTGAGAAGAGTCGGGAGATATATGAGTGGGCAGAGAGACAGAGCAGTTTGGAGCACAGTCCACCTCCAGAAGATCTGAGTGGCGTGGTGGTAGCAGCCACTGAAGAAGGCAAAGCTTCTTTTTAGGGTCCTTCACCACCAATCTGATGTAAAGTGGCTAATTCCATTCCAACCAGAGTCATTGAATTGGTGGCAGAAGTGGGATGGAGGACTGCTTGACCCTAAAAGGGAGGACTGGTTTAGTATTAATGATGGAAGATCTGGTCTGGCATAACGTGACTAATTCCATTCCTCTGTCTCTCGCATGCTCAGGTCATTACCTTAAATAACATGAAGGACGTGACTGTGCAGACGAGTGAAAACCTGCACCCGTGGTGACATTACAGCACTCATTTTGTTTGTCCTCAGTTTTGGGTATTCAGAAGAAAATCCCACTGGAATGGGAAATTGATGACTGGCTGCTTACTGCGTTATTTTCCCAATTTTATTTCTAAACTGAGGTAAAATGTGTCCCTGTGTGACCGTGAGCGAGTTACTGAGACCATTCATCCGTGGCTTCAAGTGTATTTTATTATGAAATACTTGGCTTGAGCGTTCCATGAGTGAAGTGTGAATGCGGCTGTACACCCCCACATTCCAAAGAAATGCGTCTTGGGTTAATGAGCAATTCTAAATTGGTTAAGAAGAGCAGAATCTTCTGGAGTAGGTGGGTGGTTTTTTTGTGGGCTGTTAGTGTTGCGGTTTACAAACAGCACATTTACGTTGCTCATGCACAAGTCGACCCTAAAGAATTTAACCAAACAAATTTTAGCTCCGAAGCCACTCCATTAAACAACACCTTATGCACTTGACTGGAGACGTCTGGCTATGTTACACTATGGTGAGGTGCTATGGGAGGATTTCAGAGCCAGTCCTGTCCACTCACTTCTTCCAAATTAACATCAAGTCAAGTTTTGAAGATTCCTAAAGTTCTACTGTCTACCACACTACTTGGTCTCCTATTTCCGAGCGTCTGTGGTTCTCTGTGTGAAGAAAAACTTCTTACTATTTGTGTGAAATTTCCCCTTCACAAGTTTCCAACTGTGTCCCCGTGTTCTTGATGAACTCATTTTAAAGTCACCGTCTTGATCCACTGGACTAATTCCCTTTATAATTTTAAACTCTTCATTCAGGTCTCCTCTTCATCTCCTGTAAAGGCTCAACTCTTTTAATCTTTCCTCATCACTCACCCCCTGTAGCCCCTGAATCAACCTAGTCGCTCTTCTCTGGACCTTTTCTAGTGCTGCTATGTCCTTTTTGTAGCCTGGAGACCAAAACTGCACACAGGACTCCAGATGAGGCCTCACCAGTGTGTTATAAAGCTTGAGCAGAACCTCCTGTGACTTGTACTCCACACATCAAGGCGCTGTATAACCTGACATTCTGTTAGCCTTCTTAATGGCTTCTAAACACTGTCGGGAAGTCGATAGCTTAGAGTCCACTACGACTCATAAATCCTTCTCATAACGTGGACTCTCGAATTTCAGACCTCCCCTTGTGTATCCAAACCTCTTATTTTTACTTCCTATGTGTAATACTTGTCAAATGAATAGACAAGAGTCCAAATACGGTTTGGGACAGCCTCCCATATACTTGAAATCTGGCTGGCAATTTAATACATTTGTTGCACAACTGCATACAGATTCGAGTCCAGAACAGAACTGATTTGAAGGAGGTAAAGATGGCGGTTTCAAGGAAAGGCAGAGGAAGTGACGTCATTGTGGTCAGGACCGGAAGTGACATCATCGGGGTCAGGCAGAATTTCCTGTAACTGGTCTGCAGAGGAAAGAGAGAAAGGATTAGTGCACTCCGCCACCTCCTGGTCTGGTGTGGAATTACCCTCATTTGGGTAACATACTTCACATTTACTGACATTCAGTTTCATTTTCCACAAATCTGCCCGAGCCTGTCTGGTCTCCATGTCCTTCTGCGATGATTTAATGGATTCCAGATTATCTGACAATCCACCTATCTTGGTATCATCTGCAAACTTAACCAGCTTCTTACTTATATTCCTGTCTAAATCATTTATATATACAGTGGAACCTCGGGTCACGACTGTAATTTGTTCCAAAACTCGTAAACCGATCTGGTCGTGACCTGAAATAATTTCCCCCATTGGATTGTATGTAAATACAATTAATCCGTTCCAGACCATATGAACTGTATGTAAATATATTTTTTTAAAGATTTTTAAGCACAAAAACAGTTAATTACACCGCAGAATGCACAGTGTAATAGTAAACTAAATGTAAAAACATTGAATAACACTGAGAAAACTAACATTGCAAGAATTCACGCTATAGCCTTACAAACCGCTCGCTGTATTTTTGTGAATTTCCCCTTGGGATTAATAAAGTATCTATCTATCTATCTATCTATCTATCTATCTATCTATCTATCTATCTATCTATCTATCTATCTATCTATCTATCTATCTATCTATCTATCTATCTATCTATCTATCTATCTATCTATCTATCTAAACAGTTTTTTTAATGAGTTTTAAGCACAGGGAAAAACATGAACATTTGAAAAATCCGTAATTTAATAAACAACCAAGAAAAGTATCATTGCAACTATGCACGCTACGAACCGATTGCTGTAAACAGAAGTGAAGTGGAGGTTAAAATCCAATAGAAAAAAGTCTTCATTAAATACAACGAGGTTAAAACAATGCTGGAATCAGTCTCTTTAAAAACAAGCCCAGTGCATTCTTTAACTGCCATCTTGGCCTTATGTGGCCAGCCCTCTCTCTCTCTCTTGCTCGCTCGCTCTCTCTCTCTCTCTCTCTCTCTCGCTTGCTCTGTTGCACTCTCTCTCTCTCGCTTGCTCGCTTGGTCAGCTCTCTCTCTCTCGCTCGCTCGCTCTCTTGCACTCTCTCTCTCTCTCTCGCTCGCTCGCTTGGTCAGCACTCTCTCTCTCTCTCTCTCTCTGTCTCTCGCACTCTCTCCCTCTCTCTCTCTCACTCGCTCTCTCACACTCTCTCTCTCTCTCTCCCTCTCTCTCTCGCTCGCTCTCTCACACCCTCTCTCTCTCTCTCGCTTGCTCTCTCACACTCTCTCTCGCTCGCTCGCTCTCTTGCACTCTCTCTCTCTCTCTCGCTCGCTCACTTGCTCTCTCGCACTCTCTCTCGCTCACTTGCTCTCTTGCACTCTCTCTCTCTCTCTCTCTCTCTCTCGCACTCTCTCTCGCTCGCTCGCTCTCTTGCACTCTCTCTCTCTCTCTCACTTGCTCGCTTGGTCAGCTCTCTCTCTCTCGGTCACTTGCTCTCTCACACTCTCTCTCTCGCTCGCTCTCTTGCACTCTCTCTCTCTCTCTCTCGCTCGTGTGGTCGTGAACAGATGCAAAAGTTTGGCGAACTTTTTTGGTCGTAACCCAATTTGTACGTGGTCCGAGATGTTTGTGACCTGAGGTTCCACTGTAACTGTATATTACAGTTTTTCTGAATTGCTAAAACACATTTTCTAAAATCTCATCTCTTCGTCTCAAAACACTAAACACAAACTCTAAAATTCAAGCTACACTCACAAAACCTTCGACTTGTCTTGCAAAACCAAACATTTGACCCAAAACTATTTTAACTTTACTCAAAATCAAACACTACTGTCAAAAACCACACAAAACCAGCCAATGTTCAAACACAACTTAGCAACGATTACACACTACATAAATAAATACAAAACACTGTGGGATAGCGGGAAAATAATATTTATTTATTCATTCATTTATTCTTGTACTCACATTTTAACAAAAAAAGAACTGCAGCAAAAAAGTTTTATATATATATATAAATTATATATTTTTACAGCATATTCAGATAATTTATTCTGCCTCAGCATCACGCCTCTGTGCTGGGTCAGGCCACAGGACTTCATCCACATCACATGCTATGGTCTCCCTTGCAAGGCAACAAGGAAAGAATCCTTTAGCATGCCAAATCCAGCCCTGGCAAGATTCCACTCCTATCTCACCACCTGCTCCATTCATTGCTTGAAGCAGATTTCCCTGTGTGTAAGGGTTTCGTTCGTATACTTTCCATCTCCATGTCGAGAAAAACTCCTCAATAGGGTTCAAAAAGGGAGAGTATGGTGGAAGAAACACATTCATAAAATGCTGCTCATTGTGAAACCAATCGCGTATTCTTGGACCACAGTGAAAGCTCACATTGTCCCAAATTATAACATACATGGGATGCTCTGCCTGCTCGTGATCTCTCTGCTCAAGCAAAGCATCCCATAGACCATCCAGGAATGTTACTAGAAGTTCGGTGTTGTATGGCCCAATAGTAACATGACTGTGGAGACTCCCATAGCTGCTGATGGCAGCACAGATAGTTACATTTCCACCACGCTGGCCAGGCAGTTCAATAATGGCATATTGACCTATGACGTTACAACCTCTTCTTCTCCTTTTTGCTAGATTGAATCCAGCTTCATCCACGAAGATGTATTCATGAGGCCTAACCATTGAGTCAAGCTCAAAGATTCTCTGTACACAGTGACAACAAACTACATTTAGTTCTGTAAATGACACAGTATGATGTATACATGTGCTGCATCCCAGACAATACAATATACATTCTAGTACTGAGTTTACTGTAAAAGTTTACTTACTTGCACATATTGACATCGTTGCTCTTTCACTCTCTCACAGTTTCGCTCAAATGGTACCCAATAAACTTGTTTCATCCTTATCTTGTTGCGTTGCAGAACACGGTCAATTGTTGACAGACTCACACTATTTATTCCCTTAAAATGTATGTTGTCTTCTATAATCCGCTGCTGCATTTCACGCAGTCGAATTGCATTATTTTGACGGACCATATCCACAATAAGTGTCTCCTGGTGTTGTGAGCACATGCGTGTTCTTCCACCCTCATGTGGCCGTCTTTCAATTCTAAAAAAAATACCATCTAGTTATAAGTATACTTTATATATATATATATATATATATATATATATATATATATATATATATATATATATATATGGAAGAGAAGGTCTGTGATACGGTTTGCATATTTGCAGTTAGAGATCCACAAAGGGAGAAAAAATGAATCACGTATCATAAAATAGTTTTATTCCTGAGCTTTCAACCCCTATCAGGGGTCTTCATCAGAGGATAATGCTTAGACTTACAAGAATCAAAGGCAATATATAGCATCACATTCAGTATTGGGGGGGGGATGGGGGGGTGGCGGTATATGCACATACTAAATCGACAGGACACACATTCAACTTGGACAACGTAAAAGTAAAATTTAAGGCCAGTACAAAAAGCGCCAGAGAGTTGGCCGAGTCTTGGCTATCAGATGAAACGCCATCAACAGACACTTGGACATAAACCCAGCATATGCTAACTTAAGAAGGACATATGCACTTTAATTAAACGATACACCTCTCCCAACCCCCCCCCCCCACCCCCCTTGATCAAACTGACTTAGTCATATATATACACATACACATCTATGTTTTCAGTAAATGTTTTCAAACACAGTACCAAGGAGAAATTATTTTTCATTGTCCCCTTACTGAGACAAGTATACTTTTTACCTGTTTTCTTCTCTGAAGGTCCGGATTATAGGATTATAGTAGCCACTGAGAACCTGCTTAGGTTTGGTTGCACACGTTGCCCTGCCTCCCTCATAGTCATGCCATGCACCAGAACATGATCTATGACAGTTGCTCGAATGTCATTTGAAATTACAGATCTCCTTCTTGGTCTTAGTCCTTGCCCACCACCTCTGACACGGACTCCTCTTCCTCTTCCTCTTCCATTGTATTGCTCCATTTGCATCTCACTAGGCTTATATACAGTTTACTAACTGGGCTCACTGATTGGACACATGTGTTTTCAATTTTGAGTGGTAGTGTGTAAATGATGAAGACAGTGTGTTAGTTGTGTTTCACTTCTGCAGCCTGTGTGCGCCATTCTGGGTACAAGTGCACTACACTGCTAAATGTGTTTTGTGTTTGAGAATGTGTTTAGAGTTTTGGTAAATGGGAGATTCAGATTTGCAAGTTGTGTCCTAACCAGATGAATAGTGTTTAAGATTTTGACAACTGTGGGATTGATTTGATGAAAGAGTTTTGGTAGTTGACAGTTTAGTTTTTACAATGGGATTTAGTGTTTTAGCAATTCAGAAAAACTGTAAGAGCAGCAGTGGCCCCCGCACTGACCCCTGCTGGTCACCACTCTTAACGTCACCCAGTTCTGATGACCCCCGGTATCTGTGCCAATTCTGCACCCATCTAAAAACATCACCCTGACCTGCCACGTCTTTCAGTTTGATGGTCAACCTCTCATGTGGCACATCATCAGATGCTTTCTGAGTTGTGACGTCTCACCTTTCCACTTTGTTGTGTTCACATGAATTTCAGACTTTGATTTGCTACTTGTTCTGTAAAAAAAAAACAACAATTCAGGATAAACTAACGGCCTATTTTGCTGTGCAAATAAAGAGCAAACTCAACACACTAAACGGGGATCACTTTGCTCCACATGCAACTCGACCACAAAAATTTGCATGTCTGGTTAACCGGGTGTAGGCAAAGTTCTTACTGATCTGTGAGGGTTATTCATACACATTATTTCACTTACAATGGGAATCCAACTGACAGGGTGAGGAGATGAGTCGGGTGTTATGATGGCCAGGGTCGCCAGGGTCACTGTCAGCTAATTCAGGGCTTGCCAAGCAGGCAGCCTCTGCAGTAACCCATCCATGTTTGGAGGTTAGGTGTTCAAAGAGAAAGCTTAAAAACTCGGACAACTACATGGAACCTCAGAGCTCCCCTGCAGACGGATAGAAGACATCACTCCTGCCCGTGCCGAGAACAAAAATGCACTCTGTGTCAAAGTTGGACATGCGCCGACCGCAGAAAACCCCACCTGTATCTGCTTTGGCAAAGTATAGCTCTCCTTTGACTATTACACAAGCACACAGAGGCCAACTCTGACGCCTGTAAGCTAGTCAAGTGCAACAGCACGATCCCAGGGTCAGTGACGCTGATTCACTAGGGGGGCGGCAGTGGTCACGAGCTGGCTGCTCGACGAATGAACAGCACTGACTATACACAGCTCTGGTGTGCTGGAAAATTGCGCTGGGAACCAACTACAGCCAGTTGCAGCAGTTTAAGGGTTAATTTTTTTTTTTTAATTTCATTTATTCATTTTATTATAATCATTCCATACAAATAGATCAATTTATACAAAAAAAAAAATTGAAGACAACTCAAACCCCACCCCTAAGAAGGTGAGCATGGCCAAAGGAGAATTGCTTAGGGCTTTTTAATAGGGCAAAAGGGAAAAAATATATAAATATAAATAAATAAATGGAGAAAGAAAAGAAATGCGGAAGTAATTATTTCTTCATATTCTAAAATATTATTGATTAGATCCTGCCAGGTTTTGAAAAAATTCTTTACAGATCCTCTAACTGAGAATTTGATTTTTTCCAATTTCAAATAATATAAAACATCGGTTTCCCACTGACTTATCAGAGGAGAGTTAGGATTCTTCCAATTTAACAAAATAAGTCTGTGTGCCAAAAGTGTAATGATTGCAATCACAGTTTGCTTGTCCTTCTCCACTTCCAATCCGTCTGGAAGAACACCGAACACAGCTGTTAATGGGTTAGGGGGGATTGTGACCCCAAGGCTGTCTGAAAGGCACTTCAAAAATTTGGTCCAAAATGAAGTTAATTTGGTGCAGGCCCAGAACATGTGACCCAGTGAGGCAGGAGCTTGGTTGCAGCGTTCACAGGTTGGATCTTGCCCTGGAAACATTTTGGACAGTTTTAAGCGAGACAGATGGGCTCGATATATAATTTTTAGTTGAATAATTCTATGCTTTGCACATATGGAGCTCGATTGAATTCTCTGCAATGCTACCTTCCACTCCTTTTCTGATATGTTAATTAGGAGATCTTTTTTCCCAATGTCCTCTTGGATCTTTGAAAGGAAGGGTCTCTAATAAAATTTTATATAATGTGGAAATGGTGTCTAATTCCTTGAAATTGAGCAGTATTTTTTTCAGCATGGTGGAGGGTATGAGATGAGGAAAATTGGGCAGTTTCTGTGTAACAAAGTTTCTAATTTGAAGATAGTGAAAGAAATGTGTAGCTGGGAGGTTGAATTTGGAACGTAATTGTTCAAAGGATGCAAAGATATTGTCTATATAAAGATCTCTGAACAATTTAATCCCAAATCTTTTCCAGATATTAAAAACTGGATATATTTGCGAGGGTTGAAAGAGGTGGTTCTCCTGCAGGGGTGCCACTGATAAAAGATTTCCATCCATCCATTTTCCAACCCGCTGAATCCAGGGTCACGGGGGTCTGCTGGAGCCAATCCCAGCCAACACAGGGCACAAGGCACTAACCAATCCCGGGCAGGGTGCCAACCCACCGCAGTGATAAAAGATTTTCCATCTTAAAATGTTTTCTAAGTTGGTTCCATATTCTGAGTGAGTAAAGCACAATTGGGTTATTAGTATATTTGCGATAACTTGCATTTATTGGAGCACAGAGCAGGGAGTATAAAGAAGTACTACAGGATTTTACTTCTATTGCGGACCAGGCCTGTGTATGTTTATTTCTTTGTGTCCAGGTTCGTATGGCTTGTATGTTTGCTGCCCAGTAATAAAACTGAAAATTAGGTAAAGCCATGCCACCTTCTGCCTGAGGTCTTTGTAGGGTCGCTCTTCGGATACGCGAGTGTTTTGAGTTCCAAATGAATGAGGTTATAGTTGAATCTAATTGCTTAAAAAATGATTTATTGATATATATTGGAATGTTTTGAAATAAAAAAAGAAGTTTAGGAAGGATATTCATCTTAACAATGTTAATTCTTCCGGCTAGAGTGAGATGAAGGGTTGACCATCTATGCAAGTCTTGCTTAATTTTTTCCATACAGACGGCAAAATTTTGTTGATAAAGAGCTTTATGTTTACTTGTGATATTTACCCCTAGGTATTTAAACTGATCTGCTATGGTAAAAGGTAGGGTGTCCAATCTGATATGATATGCTTGTGAATTCACTGGAAAGAGTATACTTTTATTCAGATTAATTCTGAGACCAGATATCTTTTGAAATTCTGTAAGTGCTGTTAAAACTGCAGGCACAGTGTTTTCTGGGTCTGATATATATAAAACCATATCATCTGCATATAGAGAAATTTTCTGTTCCAGTCCTTCTCTGATAATCCCCTTTATCTGATAAGAATTTCGACAGTGGACCGCCAGTGGTTCAGTGGCGATTGCAAATAGCAGTGGTGACAAGGGGCATCCTTGTCTGGTGCCACGTTCTAGCTTAAAGTAGTCTGAGCAAATGTTGTTAATACAAACTGAAGCTTCTGGATTGGTATACAGTAGTTTGATCCATGCACAAATATTAGGGCCAAACCCAAATTTCTCCAATGCAGTGAAAGATAGTTCCATTCAATCATATCAAATGCTTTTTCTGCATCCAATGATAATAATATCTCTGGGGTGTTTGACTTTGCTGGTGAATATATTACATTAAACAGGCATCAGAGATTGGAAGATAAGTGTCGACCTTTAATAAATCCAGTTTGATCCTGTGATATTTCCAAAGGCAGTACTTTCTCCATCCTTGTAGCTATAATTTTTGAGAGAATTTTAACATCATTATTCAGGAGTGAAATTGGTCTGTATGATGCACATTGTAACAAGTCCTTATTTTGTTTAGGAAAGATGGTGATTAATGCTTGACGAAAAGTTTGAGGTAGAATTTGATTGTCTCTAACTTCTATAAATGTTGCCAATAAGAGGGGAGCTAGCTGAGTGGAGAATTTCTAATAAAATTCTACAGGGTAGCCATCAGGGCCTGCTGATTTCCCACTTTGAAGTGACTTTATAGCATCTAGCAATTCTGATAGCGCCAGAGGTTTATCCAGTTCCTCAGCACTCAAAGCATCTATTTGTGGTGTCTGTAATGTATCCAGAAATGCATTAGATTGTGTGTTGTCTTCTTTGAACTCAGTAGAATATAAGATTTTATAGTAATCTCTAAATGTGTGCATTATATTTTTATGGTCAATGATTTCTTCTCCATTTGTGTTGGTGATTACTGGGATTGCATTGCGAACTTCTTGCTTGTGGATTTGTTGAGCTAAAAACTTATTGGCTTTCTCTGCATGTTCATAGTAATGATGTCTTGACTTATAAATAAGTTGTTCAGTTTCTTTAGTTGTCAAGATGTTGAGTTCTCTATGCAGGGCCTGCCTTTTCCTATGAAGAGCCTCACTTGGACGCCTGACTTGTTCTTCATCTATTCTAGTAATTTCGCTTCTTAGCTCTGATGCTTTCTTGATTTCTAATTTATTTCTGTGGGAAAGATATGAGATAATCTGTCCTCTTAAGAAGGCCTTTAGAGTTTCCCAGAGTGTTCCTGCAGAAACCTCTGTGGGTGTGTTTGTCTCTAGGAAGAAGCTGATTTGTTTGGATATAAATTCTGTACAGTTCTCATCTGCTAATAGAAGAGGGTTAAGACGCCATCTGCGAGGTGAGTGTGAGGGGCTTAATGATTTTAGCTTACTGTTTTGCTTCCTGGAAGTTTTTTTGTGATTATGATAGATGGGTTCAAGTTGAATACAAAAATCATTTCAATTTGATTTTATCACGTAGGAATTTGGAGAAACATGAAATTAACTTGTATTGAATTTAGTGTGTTTAATCACTTAACAGTGCTAACTTTGTTGGTGCTCAACATCTGATGCTTCTCATTTCAGTGTTCAACAACAATCAGGTCAGGTCAGGTTGGGGAGATGCACTGGTACAGAGCGTTGCCACACCCACCACATGACAAAACAGCTCTGGATCCTGGTTGGCAACCCCCAAGGCAGACATGCAGTCCAGTCCCACCCTCCGGAAATGACCCTCTATCTGCCACATCCAGGTGTTATATGGCCGTCTCCTTGGCCTGGTCCGGCCACTCAAGTGCTCAACAATGAGGGTCCTGTAAGCTGGATCACCCTCGGGTAATCGCGCCACATTACCGTAGTGCCGTAACTGACGCTCCCTCACAATGCAGGTAATGTGCCTCATTTGGGACTCCATGAGCAACACAAAGTCAAACCAGCAGGACCCAAGGACTCTCCGAAGAGACACACACATGAAGGAGTCCAGTCTTCATCTCAAGTCACTGGATAGCGTCCATGTCTCACAAACAGGAAACACCGGGACTCTAAAGACTTGGACCTTCATTCTTTGGCAGAGATATCAGGAGCATCACACACACACCCTTTCCAGCGACCTCATGAACCCCCATGCTCTCCTAATCCGTCTACTGACTTCATAGGAAGAGTCACCTGAGACATGGATGTCACTGCCGAGGTTAATAAGGTCGACACTCTCTCTGCAGACAGACACACTGCTGATGGCCGTACCCAAGTGCTCATTAAATGCCTGGATGTTGGTTTTTATCAGGACCCTCACAAGCCCAGACACTCAAGACTCCTCACTCAGTCTCTCAAGCACCCCAATCAGAGCCTCCACTGACTCTGCGAAGATCACAGCATTGTCAGCAAAGTCAAGATTCATGAATCTTTCTTCACCAACAGATGCCCCACAGCCACTGGACCCCATGACCTTGCCCACCTCCCAGTCCATGCAATCATTGAAGAGATTAGGAGCAGAACACACCCCTGATGGACCCCGGAATCAGCTGGGGAAAACGCAGAAGTTCTGCCTCCACTCTGCACAGCACTCACAGTACCAGTGTACAGGCCGGCCATGATATCCAGCAATTTTGAGGGGATACCACGAACCCTCAGGATGTCCCACAGGGCAGCTCGATCAACTGAGTCAAGCGCTTTACGAAAATCGAGAAAGGCTGCAAAGAAACTCTGCCGATATTCGCGTTTGTGCTCCATGAGAACCCTCAGTGCCAGAATGTGATCGATGGTCAACTTCTTAGGTGTAAAACCAGACTGTTCCAGTCGCTGGTAGGTGAGCAGGTGATCACGGATCCTATTGAGGACGACCCTAGCAAGGACCTTACCCGGCACCGAGAGCAGTGTTATCCCCCTGTAGTGGCCGCAATCACCCGTTCACCCTTCCCTTTCCAAATAAGGAGGACAAGTCCTGTTTTCCAGTGTCACACACGTGAGCATGGAAGGCAGCTAAAAGGCCTGGACGAGAGTAATTCCATGCCAGACCAGGGGGTGGCGGAGTGCGCCGACTCTTTTTCTCATTTTCCTAAAGACTGTTCACGGGAAATTCCGCCTGGCCCTGTTGACGGCACTTCTGGTCCTGAACCTATGGACGAAGACCGTTCGGGTTTTCGGCCCCTTTGATAACATCATGTCCGGGTCTGAGCCTATGGATGAGGACCCTTCCGGTTCCAGCCCTTTGCATGACGTCACTTCCTATACTGCCCTTTCAAAGCTGCCATCGTTCCTCTGTCGAGTTAGTTCTGTTTTGGACTCTGATCTGTACACATCTATTACGATTTTGCAGCCGGGATATAATATATGGGTGGCTACCCCAAACCTTTTTGGACTCTTTTGTCAGTTCTTATGACACCAGTCAGTCAGTTGGGATGATGCCCGTCTCCCAAATGGAAGCAAAGATTGCTTGCAATGCCAGGAGGACCGCCTTTCCAACAGCCTGGAGAAGTTCATCCTGGATACTACAGATCCCAGCAAAAAAAAATACCGAAGACTTCACTTAGGGAGTAATAGCATCCAATGTGTAAGCAGAGGAGTCTCATGGATACTGAACTTGGAAAAAAAACATAAAAACAGCCGTCTCTGGGAAGAAAAGAAATCACAAATTGTTTTACTTTCTTCATTGTTCCATTATCGACCCCCTTAATCCAATGTTCAGCGCCACAGGGACCAAACCAAAATGCTTTCAGATTGAATAAAAAAATGTCAAGATGCTATTTGGAAAATTGGAGGCCGCTGTGTGACTTTGCTGAAACTCAAGAGGGGACTCGTGTGAGGACACTGGGGGTATTTAGTCTCAGGCGAGAAATGTCTGAGAAACAGGAGACCAAAGAACATCCATCATCCAACCCACTATATCCTAACTACAGGGTCATGGGGGTCTGCTGGAGCCAATCTCAGCCAACACAGGGTGCAAGGCAGGAAACAAACCCCAGGCAGGGTGCCAGCCCACCACAGGGCGCGCACACACACACACACCAGGGACAATTTAGAATCGGCAATGCACCTAAGCTGTGGGAGGAAACCCACACAGACACGGGGAGAACATGCAAACTCCACACAGGGAGGACCTGGGAAGTGAACCCGGGTCTCCTTACTGTAAGGCAGCAGCGCTACCCACTGCGCCACCGTGGGTTTTGTTTTTTAGGATTTTGCTTTCCAGTTTTGTTGTGTTGCAGATATTTTAAGGGTGTTTTGCACCTGCTGATCTTTCTTGATTGTCAGTATTTGAATACAATTAAGGAAGCGATAAGCACAAGAAATAAAAAAAATTAGGGTGCCACCACTTTCTGAATGCAGAAACAATGCCAACTAATTTTACAACAAGCTCAATTAAACATGAAATGCCATGCCGATTGTGGACGTGTCCGGTTCCAAGCAGAAGAAGGTTTAATTGAAAACCCGCAGGGGGTCCCCACATGGCTGACTTTGAGGGTCTGCATTGTTTCAGCTGATTGCACATGTCAGTAACTCTTGAGAAGAGGGTGCTGTTTGCACGTTCTCTAGTGTGGCCCTTTCAATTTTTATTTTTTCCACCTACAGCTCTGGATTGGGTGGGTGATTGAGCTCTGTGCCCTTCACTGGCCGGTGCTGAATATACCTGGCACATCAGAATGGCTAATCGTGTTTAGAAGAGAGGCCATCTAGGAAAATCTTGGGCTGGTGCTTGGAAGAGATGTTGGAGAGACCAGCAGGGGCCCCTTACCCACCGGGTCTAATGGGGACACTTGGCCGAAAAAATGGTGCCATGCTTTGGATGAAGTGGAGGTCCTAGATGATCTCTGGGCATCTTCTGAGAAGTGCAGGGTGTGTCCCAAAGTCCTGTCTAAATTGCTCACCGCCACCTCGTCCCATGTCTCTCAAAGTTCTGTTCTGTGTATTGTATTGTATTGACCCCCTTCTTTTTGACACCCACTGCATGCCCAACCTACCTGGAAACCTACCTCTCTTTGAACTGCCTTTCTCGAGGTATCTTCCATTTTTTCCCTACAAGGGATTTTTTGGGAGTTTTTCCTTGTCGTCTTAGAGAGTCAAGTCTGGGGGGGCTGTCAAGAGGCAGGGGCAGTAAACCCCATTGCGGCACTTCTTGTGTGATTTGGGGCTAAACAGTGCATCTAGAAAGTATTCACAGCACATCACTTTTTCCACATTTTGTTATGTTACAGCCTTATTCCAAAATGGATTAAATTCATTTTGTTCCTCAGAATTCTACACACAACACCCCATAATGACAACATGAAAAAAGTTTACTTGAGGTTTTTGCAAATTTATTAAAAATAAAAAAATTCATTGAGAAAGCACATGTACATAAGTATTGACAGCCTTTGCCATGAAGCTCAAAATTGAGCTCAGGTGCATCCTGTTTCCCCTGATCATCCTTGAGATGTTTCTGCAGCTTCATTGGAGTCCACCTGTGGTAAATTCAGTTGATTGGACATGATTTGGAAAGGCACACACCTGTCTATAGAAGGTCCCACAGTTGACAGTTCATGTCAGAGCACAAAAAAGCATGAAGTCAAAGGAATTGTCTGTAGACCTCCGAGACAGGATTGTCTCGAGGCACAAATCTGGGGAAGGTTACAGAAACATTTCTGCTGCTTTGAAGGCCCCAATGAGCACAGTGGCCTCCATCATCCGTAAGTGGAAGAAGTTTGAAACAACCAGGACTCTTCCTAGAGCTGGCCGGCCATCTAAACTGAGTGATCGGGGGAGAAGGGCCTTAGTCAGGGAGGTGACCAAGAACCCGATGGCCACTCTGTCAGAGCTCCAGAGTCCTCTGTGGAGAGAGGAGAACCTTCCAGAAGGACAACTATTTCTGCAGCAATCCACCAATCAAGCCTGTATGGTAGAGTGGCCAGACGGAAGCCACTCCTTAGTAAAAGGCACATGGCAGCCCACCTGGAGTTTGCCAAAAGGCACCTGAAGGACTCTCAGACCATGAGAAAGAAAATTCTCTGGTCTGATGAGACAAAGATTGAACTCTTTGGTGTGAATGCCAGGCGTCACGTTTGGAGGAAACCAGGCACCACTCATCACCAGGCCAATACCATCCCTACAGTGAAGCATGGTGGTGGCAGCATCATGCTGTGGGGATGTTTTTCAGCGACAGGGACTGGGAGACTAGTCAGGATAAAGGGAAAGATGACTGCAGCAATGTACAGAGACATCCTGATGAAAACCTGCTCCAGAGCGCTCTTGACCTCAGACGGGGGCGACGGTTCATCTTTCAGCAGGACAACAACCCTAAGCATACATCCAAGATATCAAAGGAGTGGCTTCAGGACAACTCTGTGAATGTCCTTGAGTGGCCCAGCCAGCGCCCAGACTTGAATCCAATTGAACATCTCTGGAGAGATCTTAAAATGGCTGTGCACCGACGCTTCCCATCCAACCTGATGGAGCTTGAGAGGTGCTGCAAAGAGGAATGGGCGAAACTAGCCAAGGATAGGTGTGCCAAGCTTGTGGCATCATATTCAACAAGACTTGAGGCTGTAATTGCTGCCAAAGGTGCATCGACAAAGTATTGAGCAAAGGCAGTGAATACTTATGGACATGGGATTTCTCAGTTTGATTATTTCTAATAAATTTGCAAAAACCTCAAGTAAACTGTTTTCACGTTGTCATTATGGGGTGTTGTGTGCAGAATTCTGAGGAAAAAAATGAATTTAATCCATTTTGGAATAAGGCTGTAACATAAGAAAATGTGGAAAAAGTGATGTGCTGTGAATACTTTCTGGATACACTGTATCTATCCATCTATCTCTCTGTTATATTGTGCCTTTCATATCTATCTATCTATCTATCTATCTATCTATCTATCTATCTATCTATCTATCTATCTATCTATCTATCTATCTATCTATCTATCTATCTATCTATCTATCGTTCCTTTTATTCTTTCTCTCTATCTTTCCTTCTTTTAGATGCTGTTTGTATGTTTTTGGTTATCCATACCCCCATTTCACTCTCTCACTTTACTTGCTGTTCTTGTTTAGCGCATATTTAAGTTTCGCTCATTCCTAAGCTTTAACATGGTGTTCTTTTTTCTGTGGTTTCTTCAGAACACTTAAGTGGGGTCCCAGCAATGATTCAAGCCCAGTCAACAACCCCAAACATTAAGTCCGCCCGCTGCATCACCTCATTCTCAGCCGACTTTGCTTTCGCACGCACCCGGAGTCAAGCACTCAGTGAATTTAGAGCTTCCTAACATTTACCTATACTGTGATTTGGGATGGCGTCGGGCACAAGTGGACACACATACATGGCATGTTACCTCAGATACTCTTTCTGTGTTCTGTACTTGAAGCCGGAGGAGCAGCGCAGAGGCATTTCTTAAAGAGCGAAGACTCGTGCGGTGCGGCGCCGTGATGTTCTGTCCGCTCGCCTGCAGTTTTTAGATGCGACTCTCTGTAACCTGGAGACACGAGGAGCGCGTTCACAGGCTCAGTCTCTCCCCCTCGCTTTCTCCCCCCCCCCCCCCCCCCCCCCCCCTCTCCCCATCGACCACCCCAACACCCCCTCTCTGAGTACGATTTTTTTTTCTCTTTGACTTAAATACACAAGCGTTGCTGCTTTTTTTTATTTTTCTTGGTTAGGAACATCATTGATGGATAAGGACTTGCACTCGTACGCGCTCCCAAACTAAGCTTTCTTTCTTTCTTTCTTTCTTTCTTTCTTTCTTTCTTTCTTTCTTTCTTTCTTTCTTTCTTCATCACCACCCTGGATACCGCTTGCTCTGCACTGCGCTGCCTCCCCTGAGACATGCTCCTCTCCAGAAGACCCTTTTCCTCGCGCACCTGCTTTTGACTTTTGAGCCTCGCTGGATGCACGATGAGCGCAGACTGCAGCAGTTACTACAATGCGGACAATGAGTTGATGGCTGCATTTAGTTGTCCAAAACCCGACAGTGACGCCGGGGCCGTTTTCTGCTGTGGCTTCAACGACATCAAGTATTGCTGCGACGACCCCAACAGCTTCTTCCCCTACGAGTACGGCTACATGTGGTGGCTCAGGTAAGAGAAAAGAGGGAAGACGTCTTGGCTGGGGCGTGGGAGACAAAATAAAAACGGTGTGCACCTCTGCCCGAGCAGGGAGGGGTTTTCCAACACATGGCATGAACCATCTGGTCCGTTTTAGCAGACCGGTGTTTGAGGCAGACTTGCAGATAAGTACACCGCCATCGGCCGCTATGCCCGTAAGTAAGCTCCAGATCAGGGGTGTCAAACTTTCTTTTACTGAGGACTAAAAATAACACTTTATATACCCAATGCGAGTTGGAATTATGAACTAACAACTAGCGCCATGCACATTTTACTGACAAACAAGACACACGAGCGCCTCTCCGCGTCTCTCGTGAAACTCTCTTCTCTCTTTTTTGGATGCTGAAACGGGTTAGGAAAGACACTAGCGGCTCACGAAATAGCGGGTTTAGGAAACGGATAATAATAATAATAATACATTAAATTTTATAGCGCCATTCCGTGATGGGTAGAGTACTGAAAAGCAATAACTGAAAACCATTACGCAGGCGCATAAATTGAGTGGCGCTGCTGTCTCACAGTATGGAGACTGGACTTCCCGTCTCGTGGAGTTTGCATGTTCTCCCCGTGTCTGTTTGTGTTTCCACAGGTAAACTAACGTCGCTAAGTTAGCACATGATGTGTGTGTGAGTGAGTGTGTGCGTGCGTGCGTGCTTACCCTGCAATGGACGGTCGTTCTGTGCAATCCATATAGGCACCAGCTACCCCGATCTTGTCCTTGATCAGCGGGTTGGGAAAATGGATGGGTGGATGGATAAAGTCAAGGGAGAGAGGCAGTCCAGACAAAACTAAACTAACTAAAGCGAACTTACAAAAAAAAAAAAGAAAACGGGTGTGCACGCGCCGATGAAGAAACACACACACCACATTGGGAGCTGGTCAGAAACGAGTAGCAATCACATGTAACACGAGCGCAAATCCAAAAGCGACAAGCAAGTCAGCGTTAACAGGGGAGCTGAGGGGGGTGACAGCAGCGGCGTGTGCAGTCGAGCTACATGCCATGTCCTCCGTGTCACTGTCATATCTACGGCATTATGACAAACACAGAAGGATGGCATGTCACCCTCTTTTCACTTTCTTCTTTAAGGACTCACTTACTGTAAGTACAGGTTAGTAGCTGCGGTGCGCTGTGCGGCGCATAAACAGCAGTGGATGCATTTTAACGCCAGGTATACGTTATGTTGTTCAGCTGAATTATATATACACAGTTATAGATCTATCTGTCTAATACAATAATTAATCACTTGTATTCGATTTTAATAAAATCTACACATACATAAATATTTGCACATTGTGTGTATATACTGTGTACACCCACGTCACCGCATTTCTCAAGACATCTGCTTAATGTCACTCCAAGGGAAATGCAAACAGCTCACCTAAAGACTGCATAACTTCAAAATGGGTGATTCATATTTATATTAATATGTAAATGTGTTGTTGCAGTCACGTATCTTTTTGGTGTCGTTACTCAGTTTTACCCGTATGTTAAATCTCTTCGCGACTCACTTAGGAGAACTGAGCGCGACTGTGGTTGGGGTCTTGGGGATTTAGTGGGATTTTGGGAGTTAATCGAGCGCGATCTTCAAATCGGGTGGGGTAGAGAGCGACCGACGACCCATCTGGTATCCAACGAACGGCCGACTTGCGAGTCATTCTGACCCCCCCCCCCCCCCCCCCCCCCCCCCCCCCAATTACTATTACAAACAAAAGCAAGTCGCTTCTCGCAGGCGGCAGAGGCTGAAAAACATTTTATATATATATGTGTGTGTGTGTGTGTGTGTGTGTGTATTTAGTGGTCGAACGGTAGTGGAACGTTCCAACAGTCCCATTGAATTTTTTTCAACAGAAAATTCAATAAACGCACAATGGAGCTGCAAAACAGAAAACAGTGTAAAGGCTGTTTATAGAGGAGGTAGATACCTCCACTTTAACGATGTCATTGCTTGGCTGAGCAGATTCTTGCTTTTCGCGGAGCTCCATCTTCTAGGTTAGCTCAACTCCAAGTGCGACGTCTCCCCTCACGGGATGCCCAGCTTTATAGGAAATGGCCCGAAGTTGTCAGTGGGCGTTATCGCTGAGCTGTGGTGTCAGAGACAGGTGACGACGTTAGCGACAGTTCCACCTCTCACTTCGGGGTGGTACTACATACCTCAGCAGTGTCGGAAAGGCGACACACCAACAGTAATTTGTGACTATATATATATATATATATATATATATATATATATATATATATTGTAAAAGTGCCTTGTGCCCTGTGTTGGCTGGGATTGGCTCCAGCAGACCCCCGTGACCCTGTGTTCGGATTCAGCGGGTTGGAAAATGGATGGATGAATGGATGATATTGTAAAAGATAGGGGGAGCCACAAACCCCAAAACCATAGATACACCACGCTGAGAAGTCCCAGGTACCAAATAAAGTTTTTTATTCTCACAAAACTTTTACAGGTCAGTTCCACTGTCTTCCAGTAAGCACTACTCCTTTTCCTCCACCAGTTAAGCTTTGCCTTCTGCCTCCCAACTCTCACTCACTCGCTTTTATGTCAGACCCACGAGTATTTCCTGTACTGGGGCACAGCCCATAGGAAGCTCTTCCAGGTCAGACAGAAGCCAGCCATCTCCCAGCAGCACTCCCAGGTGGGACCCAAGAACCCAGACAGGATTGTCCCTCAGAACTACGATTCCCATACACCCCTGTGGTCGTCCAGGCCAGCTGAGCACTGCCATCTATTAAATATGGGGAGGAGCTGCCCTGGATGCACCAACTCTCCCACATTATCCCATTATCCATTAAGTTTTTCATTTGTAAGAGTTGTTGCTTCAGTTCCATCCCAGCTGGTATATGCCTCCTTCGATACCGTCCTTCCATTATGGCATTCTTGCCAGGAAAGGGTTCAGCACAGCATTCTGTCTCTCTCTCTCTCTCTCTCTCTCTCTCTCTCTCTCTCTCTCTCTATATATATATATATATATATATATATATATATATATATATATATATATATATATGTGTTGAATAGTTTACTGTCAAATAATGCAAAGAGTACGCGACATGTGTCTCGCCTAAGTCTGGGGCGTCACACTCACTGCACCCGCTCTCGGGGATCGAACCTCAGACATTAGGCGAAGCCTCTTGCGCCACGGCGTGTGGTTCGATTATTTGACAGCATGTAGATCGGAGTAATTACATTCCTGGCATTTGTAGTCTGAGTCGGTGGATGTTTGCCGACTTGCAGACCAACCACAAGCGTTACCTGGTACGTAACCATAAATACAATCAGATTGTGATTCAGAGAACGAATGCCATGAATATATATATATGTCTTTTATCTTCGTTGTTTCAGCTTGGAAATTATCCCCAGTCTCCAGCTGAAACAAAAAAGGTAAAAGAAACAGGATGTTGACTATATAGCATAGGCCCTTAACCTTAAAATTATATATATATATATATATATATATATATATGGTTGAAATAGTTTACTGTCAAATAAATGCAAAGAGTACACGACACGTGTTTCGCCCTCATTCTGGGCTCATCAGGCGTACACACTCCACTGCACTCCCTCTCGGGAATCGAACCTCGGCGCCAGAGGCGATGCCCCTAACGTTGCGCCACGGCGTGTGGTTCGTTTATTTAACAGCATGTAGATCGGGGTAATTACATTCACGGCATTCGAAGTCTGTGCCACAATCTGATTGTATGGGTGGTAGACCTGGATTCGCTTCCCGGGTCCTCCCTGCGTGGAGTTTGCATGTTCTCCCCGTGCCTGAGTGGGTTTCCTCCGGGCGCTCCGGTTTCCTCCCACAGTCCAAAGACATGCTGGTTAGGTGGGTTGGCAATTCTAAATTGGCCCTAGTGTGTGCTTGTGTCCTGCGGTGGGTTGGCACCCTGCCCGGGATTGCTGCCTTGTGCCCTGGGATTGTCTCCAGCAGACCCCCGTGACCCTGTGTTCGGATTCAGCGGGTTGGGAAATGGATATACATATATATATATATATATATGGTTGAAAATAGCGTACTCTATTTATTTGACAGTAAACTATTTCAACCATTCTATGATCTGCTCCTCACAAACTGAGGGCACCGTGGCGGATGTTAGCAGGCCAACCACAAGCGTTACCTGGTAGGTAACCACCCATACAATCAGATTGTGACACAGACTATGAATGCCGTGAATATATATATATATATATATATAAAACAGAAAACCCCGTCCTCCAACTGCTCTGTGGTCGCTGTCTTATGGGACATATTTAACAAGCATTAATTCTGAAAGAAAGCCCCTGTCTGCCGGCATATTGATACACATTTAATAATCCTGTCGTGAGTTTAGACAGCCTGAGGAGCCGCAATTTTTATTTCCTTTATTTCGACGAGAATACGCAGTTATAAATAATGCAGCAGGAGAAAAGCGTACGGACTATCGGACACGAACAATATCGGGCATGTTTAAATTGCTTCATTATCTTTCAGTGAATTAACCTGACAAATCTTCTCCTGTCTTTGTTTTAAGTTTAATTTTATACGTCAATCCAATCGATCACAGCTTCACTTACACTTAAAAATAACCGTCGTGTAATGGCACTCCATGCACGAGTTTTGCTGTTCGTCCTGAAGCCATTGATTGATAAAAATACAATTTCACTCTGGGAAGAATTATTTTCCTCTCAAACTCGGTATCTTTTCAACGGTTCAGCATATGTAAATCGCTAATGCGTGATTTATAGGCTACCCAGTAGGGTAATAACAGATGATGAAAATCTAATTTTCTTTCTTTCTTTCTTTCTTTCTTTCTTTCTTTCTTTCTTTCTTTCTTTCTTTCTTTCTTTCTTTCTTTCTTTCTTTCTTGTCTGGAACCCTCTTGCGGATCGTTATTTATTTCCACTGAGGCATTGCTCTCTGGCTCCTTTATATTTAAGAGTTGCGATTCATTTCATGTCACGGGCTCAATTCGAAACTTCGTTTTCCCTGAAGACACGATGCTAACCTAAATGGCGATTATAAAAATGTGCCTGTGTAACAAACCACGATGTAATTCTCCGCATTTCAGTCATCCAAATCTTCGATTGTTTTCTGACCCTCTACGTAACGAGGCCGTGTATCTGTTATGGCAGCCCTGCCCCAAACTTTAACACATTTGAAACGAATAATTAACACAAGTCTAACATTGTTTGTTATATTAATCTGATTTATTCGTTACATCCGTCTAAGGGGTTATTTTATATTCCTTGAATTAAGAATTTATCAATACACTGCTTACTAATGTCCAGGCCATTTCAACCAACCAGCACTCGTGTTTTTCTTTTAAAGGCTTTTATTTCAGGTCTTATTGGTTAGTTTTAATATCGTGAGAGTGTATTTGGAGTTTGAGTGTGATGGATGGCGGATTGCTGTGAGTGCCTGTACTGTTGTTATGTTTTTTTGCCGTTTATGCTATGACCCGTTTGCGAGCAGGACCCCAGGGTACATTGTGCCCGGTGTTGTATGGATGGGCCGCTGCTTCCCTACAGTGAAAAAATAGCGGAATCCAAAAACTGATGGCTAATTACCAGTATCTGTACCAGTACCAGTATATGTTAACTGCTTTAATTCACGGAAAAACAAGATGTTGCATTGGCAAAAGTAGCGTGTTGTGGTGATAATTATGTACAAAGACACAACTGTGCCTTTCTCGATGACACCTCCCGCCCCCTCCCCAGTTTTGTATTACAGTGTGCAGCGTGTCTCTATATCACAATAACAGGAGCGCGTGCACACGGCACTGAGGTGGGACGCTCCATGTTTAGATAAAGAGTCCAGTTATGAGACTGAAATGGACGCGCGTAGTATGATGCAATGGACGCGCGCTCCTCTGAGTGGGATAAGGGCAAAACTGAGTGTGTGTGTGTGTGTGTGTGTGTGTGTGCGCGCGCGTGCGTGTGTGTGTGTTTTGTGAGGTATCCAACCTAAAGAGAAGCAAATTGGAACACTGGCAAGTAGCGTCGGAGAGTCGCTCCCTGATGCTGAAAACAAAAAGCAAATGGACAACTCCGCTCGAAACTCTAAAGCCAAAAAAATCTTTCAATCAAAGCTGTCAATGCATTCCGCTCATTGCCGGAAGGAAACAAATGGCGGACCCGATCGATATTGCAACAACACTGTAATAAATATTAATATAACTATCGAACAATCTCTCGTTTTGAAGTTAATGTCGTTTTTAGGTCATGTGTTTGAACTGAATTTGTCTTTGAGCGACATTAGGCAGATGTCCTCTGGAATGCGTCGATGTACGAGATATACAGTGCAAAGGAATGAGCTCATATTTACGTAAGTGTATATCCTAATTTAGAAAAAATATCGATTACAAGACATTTGTTTTTGTATTATTTAGATAGATAGATAGATAGATAGATAGATAGATAGATAGATAGATAGATAGATAGATAGATAGATAGATAGATAGATAGATAGATAGATAGATTTCCCACTGGGATTAATAAAGTATCTATCTATCTATCTATCTATCTATCTATCTATCTATCTATCTATCTATCTATCTATCTATCTATCTATCTATCTATCTATCTATCTTATTAATCCCAAGGGGAAATTCACATTCTCCACCAGCAGCATACTGATACACAAAAAAAAAAAAAATTAAATTAAAGAGTGATAACAATGCAGATAAAAACAGACAATAACTTTTTATAATGTTAACGTTTACCCCCCCGGGTGGAACTGAAGAGTCCCATAGTGTGGTGGAGTAACGATCTCCTCAGGGTGTCAGTGGAGCAGGACGGTGACAGCAGTCTGTTGCTGAAGCTGCTCTTCTGTCTGGAGATGTTCCTGTTCAGTGGATGCAGTGGATTCTCCATAATTGACAGGAGTCTGCTCAGCGCCCGTCGCTCTGCCACAGATGTCAAACTGTCCAGCTCCGTGCCTACAATAAAGCCTGCCTTCCTCACCAGTTTGTCCAGGCGTGAGGCGTCCCTCTTCTTTATGCTGCCTCCCCAGCACACCACCGCGTAGAAGAGGGCACTCACCACAACCATCTGATTGAACATCTGCAGCATCTTATTGCAGATGTTGAAGGACGCCAGCCTTCTAAGGAAGTATAGTCAGCTCTGTCCTTTCTTACACAGAGCATCAGTATTGGCAGTCCAGTCCAACTTATCATCCAGCTGCACTCCCAGGTATTTATAGGTCTGCACCATCTGCACACAGTCACCTCTGATGATCACGGGGTCCATGAGGGGTCTGGTCCTCCTAAAATCCTCCACCAGCTCCTTGGTTCTGCTGGTGTTCAGGTGTAGGTGGTTTGAGTCGCACCATTTAACAAAGTCCTTGATTAGGTTCCTATACTCCTCCTCCTGCCCACTCCTGATGCAGCCCATGATAGTAGTGTCGTCAGTGAACTTTTGCACGTGGCAGGACTCCGAGTTGTATTGGAAGTCTGATGTATATAGGCTGAACAGGACCGGAGAAAGTACAGTCCCCTGTGGCGCTCCTGTGTTGCTGACCACAATGTCAGACCTGCAGTTCCCAAGACGCACATACTGAGGTCTGTCTGTAAGATAGTTCACGATCCATGCCACTAGGTATGAAACAACTCCCATCTCTGTCAGCTTGTCCCTAAGGAGCAGAGGTTGGATGGTGTTGAAGGCGCTAGAGAAGTCTAGAAACATAATTCTTACAGCACCACTGACTCTGTCCAAGTGAGAGAGGGATCGGTGTAGCATGTAGATGATGGCATCCTCTGCTCCCACCTTCTCCTGATATGCAAACTGCAGAGGGTCAAGGGCGTGTTGAACCTGTGGCCTCAGGTGATGAAGCAGCAGCCTCTCCATGGTCTTCATCACATGTGATGTTAGAGCAACAGGCCGGAAGTCATTCAGCTCACTAGGACGTGATACCTTTGGGACTGGGGTGATACAAGATGTTTTCCAAACCCTCGGGACTCTCCCCTGTTCCAGGCTCAGGTTGAAGATGCACTGTAGAGGACCCCCCAACTCCAATGCACAAACATTCAGCAGTCATGGCGATACTCCATCTGGACCCGCTGCTTTGCTGGCACGATGTTGTAGCGGTCAGGGGCCGCTAAGATTCACACCGTCAAAGATGACGGTGATTTATTTATTTTAATAGAAGAGATCCCAGGAACGTCCCCAGCCTTGGATCGACCCACACACACTCACAACAGAGACAATAAAGCCCACTGGGAAAGGCAAACAATTACAAATATAATGACCCAAAATAATTAATGAAAACAGTAATACCACCCCTGACCCCTTCGGTGATATTACATATAAACACAAACACCACACAGCAAAGTCCATATAAACCAACCCGGATGAAGATGAAAAGTGACCAAGTTAAGTCCAGCGATCTGTATGTTGAAAAGGAGGAGGAAAAATACAGTCCTACTGGTAGTTACTGATGATGTGGATGAAATCAGATGGTTGATTCAGGAGCGCTCCACTCTTCCGGAAAACCAAATAATCCAACACAGTTCTCAGTGCACAGGTAGACAGACAATCCAGACCCCAACAAACGAATACAGTCCAGGACAAAAAGATTAGAGTTCCAATAACAGCAGGCAGAAACGACAGATAACCGCTACACACACCGCACCAAAACAAAACAAACTTTTTTTCCTCTTTGCCCTCTGCCCTCCTTTTAACTACCTGTGGCCACCTTTGACCCCAGCAGCCCCAGCAAGGACTGCTGGGTGATGCAGTTCTTATAAAGTAGCACTGCTCCTCAGCTCTCTGCTCACCTGCGCTGTTGTAATTATGGGTAGGGATGTCTCTCCTATGCTGGTATCAGCAGAAGGATGTATGGAGAGTGCAGTACTCCGAGGTGAGTGTGAGAGTGGGTTAGGGTGGTCAAACCTGTTAAAGAAGTTGTTCATTTGGTTTGCTCTCTTCACGTCTCTCTCGATGGTGGCACCCCGCTTCGAGCTGCAGCCAGTGATGATCTTCATCCCATCCCACACTTCCTTAATGCTGTTATTCTGCAACTTCTGCTCCAGCTTCTCCTGTACTGCTCCTTCGCCGCCCTGAGCTGGACTCGGAGTTCCTTCTGATAGATAGATAGATAGATAGATAGATAGATAGATAGATAGATAGATAGATAGATAGATAGATAGATAGATAGATAGATAGATAGATAGATAGATAGATAGATAGATAGATAGATAGATAGATAGATAGATGTATATGCCTTGTCTAACACAGCAGTCCCAGTGAGGCACTATAAACTTATATTTCCATAGCTCTGAAGGACCCCAGTAGTATTTCTTGACATATTTATGCTGAATAATGTGTTAGTACGTACTGATGGTGTGTAACAGAGTGGATGCCCAGCATTGTTTTAATGCCTCTCAGTTGTTTCTTCATTCACACCTCCACTTTGACTTCCAGTTGATCTAGAAGGCATCTCATAACTTAGCCCACCTTAGTTTGTTGATATGGTGGGAAGTGATGTTTCAGGCCCAGAACTCCAGAGTTGTAGAAGACCTGAAAGATGTCACTACACAGTGTCCTAAGAACAAAGTGTCTGCTCTGCTGTTTCATCCAAAGATCCACTGTGTGAACTGATGAGTCGAGCCCTTCATTGATGTGGGCCTCCAAGTACGTGTAGCAGTGCACCACGTGTAGAAACACTTCCTGAATGTGGACTTGGCATTGACATTTTATGGTGGCAGTGAACAAGTAGTTCTTTGGTTTTTCTTTGTCTGTTGCAGACAGTTCCTAAAGTCCTCCACATGACTCCCCTCCTCTGTCTCATCCCCCTTGTCAGGAACTTAGAAAGCAAAAGGTAATGTTGAGGTGAACTGCTTCAGAGTTGGAAGATGTTAAAAGTGCTGTCCAGCAGGGGGCAGTGCCATAACGGCAGACTTTTTTTAATATACGGGTGGGCCATTTATATGGATACACCTTAATAAAATGGGAATGGTTGGTGATATTAATTTCCTGTTTGTGGCACATTAGTATATGTGAGGGGGAAAACTTTTCAAGATGGGTGGTGACCATGGTGGCCATTTTGAAGTTGGCCATTTTGGATCCAACTTTTGTTTTTTCAATAGGAAGAGGGTCATGTGACACATCAAACTTATTGGGAATTTCACAAGAAAAACAATGGTGTGCTTGGTTTTAACGTAACTTTATTCTTTCATGAGTTATTTACAAGTTTCTGACCACTTATAAAATGTGTTCAATGTGCTGCCCATTGTGTTGGATTGTCAATGCAACCCTCTTCTCCCACTCTTCACACACTGATAGGAACACCGCAGGAGAAATGCTAGCACAGGCTTCCAGTATCCGTAGTTTCAGGTGCTGCACATCTCGTATTTTCACAGCATAGACAATTGCCTTCAGATGACCCCAAAGATAAAAGTCTAAAGGGGTCAGATCGGGAGACCTTGGGGGCCATTCAACTGGCCCACGACGACCAATCCACTTTCCAGGAAACTGTTCATCTAGGAATGCTGACACCCATAATGTGGTGGTGCACCATCTTGCTGGAAAAACTCAGGGAACGTGCCAGCTTCAGTGCATAAAGAGGGAAACACATCATCATGTAGCAATTTCGCATATCCAGTGGCCTTGAGGTTTCCATTGATGAAGAATGGCCCCACTATCTTTGTACCCCATATACCACACCATACCATCAATTTTTTTGTTCCAACAGTCTTGGAGGGATCTATCCAATGTGGGTTAGTGTCAGACCAATAGAGGTGGTTTTGTTTTGTTAACTTCACCATTCACATAAAAGTTTGCCTCATCACTGAACAAAATCTTCTGCGAAAACTGAGGGTCCTGTTCCAATTTTTGTTTTGCCCGTTCTGCAAATTCAGTGCGCCGATCTCGGTCATCCTCGTTGAGATGCTGCAGTAGCTGGAGTTTGTAAGGGTGCCATTTGTGAGTAGCTAATATCCGCCGAAGGGATGTTCGACTAATGCCACTCACCAGTGACATGCGGCGAGTGCTACGCTGTGGGCTCTTGCTGAATGAAGCTAGGACAGCCACTGATGTTTCTTCATTAGTGACAGTTTTCATGCGTCTACATTTTGGCAAATCCAACACTGAACCAGTTTCATGAAACTTAGCAAGCAGTTTGCTAACTGTAGCATGGGAGATGGGTGGTCTCGTAGGGTGTCTTGCATTGAAATCTGCTGCAATGACCCGGTTACTGCGTTCACCAGACATCAACACAATTTCTTTTCGCTCCTCACGTGTTAACCTCTGCGACATGTCAATGGCTGTAAACAAAGAGAAACTTGTAAATAACTCATGAAAGAATAAAGTTACGTTAAAACCAAGCACACCATTGTTTTTCTTGTGAAATTCCCAATAAGTTTGATGTGTCACATGACCCTCTTCCTATTGAAAAAACAAAAGTTGGATCCAAAATGGCCGACTTCAAAATGGCCACCATGGTCACCACCCATCTTGAAAAGTTTTCCCCCTCACATATACTAATGTGCCACAAACAGGAAGTTAATATCACCAACCAGTCACATTTTATTAAGGTGTATCCATATAAATGGCCCACCCTGTACATAAACAATCTGACAAGAATCCACCTTACTATAAGGACACATGTCTGTGTGTCTATCTGTGTGTGTGTCAGGTTGCTATGTCTCAGAAGATTTGTAGCAGATGAAATTTAATGTCAGTAAACATAAAGTATTACACATAGGAAGTAAAAATGTGAGGTTTGATTACACTATGAGGGGTCTGAATATCGAGAGTCCACCTTATGAGAAGGATTTAGGAGTCATAGTGGACTCATCACTATCAACTGGCAGACAGTGTTCAAAAGTCATTAAGAAGGCTAACAGACTGTCAGGTTATATAGCGCCTTGATGTGTGGAGTACAAATCACAGGAGGTTCTGCTCAGCTTAATAACACACTGGTGAGGCCTCATCTGGAGTTCTGTGTGCTGTTTGGATCTTTAAGCTACAAAAAAAGAAAAACAACCAGCTGGTTAGAGGACTGAGAGGTTACAAGGAGAGACTGAAGGAGTTGAGCATTTAAGTTTAAGCACACAAAGATTTATGTGTTTAAAATAATGAAAGGAATAAGTACAGAGAATGCTGGCTGTTACTTTAAAATAAACTCTTTGACGAAAACACCAGGACTTGGTTGGAAATGTAACAGCAGATTTTGAAATCTTAGAAACCTTTTCTTCAAGCAAAGGAATCAGAGACACATGGAATAAATGAGTATTATGGTAGAGAGCAGGAATCTGGAGAACTTCAAATCTCAACTTGGATGGAGAGCTTGCAGGCTTGAATGGTATTTTGTCTTCATAACTTTTCTGATGTTTTTAATGCAATATGTAAAAATAAGCAGAAGAGGGTCTCCTTCGGGCATTTCAGGGATTGCCAACAAAAGAGCACCTTCAGGTGACAAGGAATGATTTATAAAATGATAGCAAAGAAACCAGAAAATGTTGGTGCCACCAGCAAGTGTGAAAATGCCTCAGACTGAAAGTCATGAAAAAGAGATTTCACATCTTTGGAGCATGCAGGACGTGACAAAGTGTCATGGAAAGACGAACATGGAGTCCTTGAACACAGGCGCCACAGTGATAAATGAATGCATCTCGGGAATCTCGGGAATATAAATATAAATATAGTTCAGGGTCACCTGCCACTTTGATTTATGTGACAAAGACACAGACCGGTTATCCATTAGTAGGGAACTGCAAAGACACTTAAGTGGCCATCCATCCGGTCATTTAAATTAGTTGACACTTCTGCATTTAGATATAAGTGCCAGGCCAAAATGACCTGGGATAGCTAATAATATAATATAATATAATAATAGTGCCTTGAACATGGGAAAGGCACTATATAAATAAAATGTATTATTATTATTATTATTATATAATATAATATCATATAATATAATATAATAGTGCCTTGAGCATGTTCAAGGCACTATATAAACAAAATGTATTATTATTATTATTATATAATATAATATATCATATACTATAATATAATAGTGCCTTGAACATGGGAAAGGCACTATATAAATAAAATGCATTATTATTATTATTTATCCATCCATTTTCCAACCCGCTGAATCCGAACACAGGGTCAGGGGGTCTGCTGGAGCCAATCCCAGCCAACACAGGGCACAAGGCAGGAACCAATCCTGGGCAGGGTGCCAACCCACCACAGGACACACACAAACACACCAGGGCCAATTTAGAATCGCCAATGCACCTAACCTGCATGTCTTTGGACTGTGGGAGGAAACCGGAGCGCCCGGAGGAAACCCACGCAGACACGGGGAGAACATGCAAACTCCACGCAGGGAGGACCCGGGAAGCGAACCCAACAGGTCTCCTTACTGCGAGGCAGCAGCGCTACCACTGTGCCACCGTGCCTCCCATTATTATTATTATGTAATATAATATAATATCATATAATATAATATAATATAATAGTGCCTTGAGCATGGAAAAGGCACTATATAAATAAAATGTATTATTAATATAATATAATATAATATAACCATGATAACGATAGTGCAGTGAATACACTTGACTTACAGTTTTCCTCCTCTTTCTCTGTACGTTTATCATTCGTTTGCTCAGAGGTTGATGTGCTTGTTCCTTCCTGAGCAGCTCTTCTTTATCCACCCTAGCGGCCCGCATCTTCTTTTCTTCTGTCAGCATCTTTTTCATGTTAAAACTGATAAGTCAGTGTTTGTGTTGCAATTACTTAGTACGTTTTCTTTAATTTTTCACTTAAGCTGACACTTAAGTCTTCAATCTGCCTCAAGAATGATGTAAGATATGAAGTGACAGCGAAGGAGGTAGGGATGAGAACGGCACCCGTAACACATTCGCCGCCCTGCTGCCCGCTGCTGAGAGTTGATTTTACAATAAAATAAAATAAAAATTAAAAGAGGAATGACCTTGGAGGTCAATCATCACCCCAAAAGTGGATAGTAGACGTCACATAGTATATGTGTACCAAATTTCAGAGAAATAGTTCAAACAGTTTGCGAGCCACATTTAAAATCCTGGACAAACGAACAGTCACGGTAGTGTATAATACTGTATAATATAATATAATATAATATAATATAATATAATATAATATAATATAATATAATATAATATCCATCCATCCATTATCCAATCTGCTATATCCTAACTATAGGGTCACGGGGGTCTGCTGGAGCCAATCCCAGCCAAGACAGGGCACAAGGCAGGAAACAAACCCCAGGCAGGGTGCCAGCCCACCACAGATTAATATAATATAATATAATATAATATAATATAATATAATATAATATAATATAATATAATATAATATGGGCGGCACGGTGGCGCAGTGGGTAGCGCTGCTGCCTCGCAGTTGGGAGACCTGGGGACCTGGGTTTGCTTCCCGGGTCTTCCCTGCGTGGAGTTTGCATGTTCTCCCCGTGTCTGCGTGGGTTTCCTCCGGGTGCTCCGGTTTCCTCCCACAGTCTAGACATGCAGGTTAGGTGAATTGGTGATTCTAAATTGGCCCTAGTGTGTGCTTGGTGTGTTTGTGTGTGTCCTGCGGTGGGTTGGCACCCTGCCCGGGATTGGTTCCTGCCTTGTGCCCTGTGTTGGCTGGGATTGGCTCCAGCAGACCCCCGTGACCCTGTGTTCGGATTCAGCGGGTTGGAAAATTAATGGATGGATAATATAATATAATATAATATAATCTCTCTATTATATAAGAAAATCCTGGGACGAAACAAGACTTTTTCAGAGAGATAATTTCAAGTTCCGCAAGATGAGACTTTGTGCCAAGAGATTTAACCAGGCTCACGGTCCACTCACCTCTCATTCGTGTCAATGCTATTGTCAGACACAGTTCCTGGGCTCTCAGCTACAAGACATACAATCTATTTGTTTCCTTTGATGTGGTCCTTTTCTGAACAATAATTTTATACATTCTAGACGAAACGTCAACGCCTAAGCGAAGAAGAAACGTCGAAAAGAGGCCCAAAAGCATTGAAGAGAAAAGAATTCAAAAAATAACAATAATATTCTAAGTGCAAATTCAGAAAATGAGGAAAGTTATAATCAGCCCGAACCAAGTGGAATTGGGGCAGAAAATAAAAGACAAAGAGTAGAAGACAAAGTAGAACGTCATAAAGAATTCAAAAACGTTGGTGCAATACACATGCAGAGCGGGTTAGAGACTACAAAAGTACTAAAATTCAAAAGTCTCAAAAAACTGATAGTAAAGATTGCATTAGCGCTAACGGAAATTATTACTCAGTGAAATAACGGAACAGCTAAAAGAGATCGGAAATACAGTATGGACATAGGTGATATGACAGAAGTATGTAGTTATTGTTCGGCTTTAAACTTTAACTGGCCCTGTGCTGTGTGATGGTCTGATGCCCCATCTAGAATGCTGTTGTTCCTGCCTGTGCCCATTGCATGCTGGGATAGGCTTCAGGTGGCCCACAACCCCTACCCTGGATATGTGGGAATAGAGAATGATGGATTTCTGGTTCCTGACCAAATTTGGCCTCCCTGTCTGTTTGCCCACACTGAGCCAGTGTTTCGGGGCCAGTGTTGCCCTGATGAGCAAATTCCAGTTGGGCGATTGTTGGCAGCCCACATTGGGCCAATATGTTTGCCCAAACTGGGCCTACGTTGGCTCAATGTCAGCTTGTTTGATGGGTATGAGTTTAGATCGGCCTTTTCTTCTTTGGCCTGGAGAACACATTGACTCTTTTTTTTTCCAAAAACTGTTTGAAATGTCCACTCGTCGGACCACAAAACTCAGTGTAACTCAACGGCATCACTAGGGTGGTGTGGACCATACCAGGTGGCACTATCAGCCTAAATGACATTCTGTGTAACCAACACCTTGAATATAATAGAATTTCTGGATTTATGACTGGCTTGGATTTGTGGACATCTTCACTTCCTGGACTGTTCTTGATGGACAATCTATGGTGATTACTGAACTGCAGCTGAGGATTCAGTGAGGTCACAAGTTTGGACTTCATTGTCCCACAAGTCTGCTGCAGATGGTGCTGCCTCAGCTCCCAAGTGAGCGCCGTGAGGTGGAAGTGGCGGCGGGAGTGAGCGGTGATACCATGAGGAGACAACATGAAAGGAGGACACGAAGGGTGAAAAATTAGGAATCGTCTGCAGGGAAATGTCTAAACTTTTTGTATACCTTTCGCCATGCAGACCACTTCACACCTGGGGGGTTTGACTGCAGTAAATGATTGGTTCACCGATGTGGGTTTAAAAGTCAGGGAATTTCTGGACTACTCAGTTGAACTGAAGTAACAGTTTGAAGGTTGCGTGAAACATCTTCAAGAATTCACAAGAAGTCCCCTTCTTTTTGACTTCCTCCTAATGGTCTTTTAAGGGTTAACGCTGTAGCGTGGCACTCTGGGAAATGGAGTTTAAAACCCCAAGGCTGCTGGTTCAATTCCTGCCTCTGCCTAAGTGACGCACTGCCTGTGGTCCGCCTATCAAACCTCGTATGTTGAAACGGCTGACACAAATCCTGGTCTTTTAGGTCACCTTGGATAAAAGGACCAATCAAATGTGCAATAATAGAATAATAAACCGAGCAGCCAGTGACCTTTACGTGCAGGCCTGCGCTCGCTTGTGCGTGGGCCCGAGACAGTAAGTAGTAAGCGGGAAGACAAATAACATAATTAGTTATCGTGATCTACCTGCTAATATTAGACTGGCATCATTGGGCTCCCTGATGAAGACGAGCCTGAAGACATGTGACGTGACCCCCACATTTCAAAAAATGGATTCATATTTCTGCTAATCTTTTCTGTTTCTCTCAAGGTGACACTCGGCATTGCTGTCTTTCAGAACTAGTTGTAATTGAGATGTTACAGAAAACCACGTATTGATTTTATAAGATGGATTAATGAATATTTTTATTATCTCTTTTGATGTTGCTTTATTTTTTATTCCTGTCATGTTCCTTGTTTACATAAATGCCGCAGGATGAGTCACATGGCTGTGATTGGTCACATCAATCACGCTATGGGCAGTGACAATATGAATATGGTGGGACAAAATCTTTGAGCTCCTGTTAGCAACAGTCGGCGTCAAGACAAGTAAGCCCTGGCGTCGCGTTTCATTTCAGTTTATTTAAAATGCCCATAATGGGGAAATTATGGAAACATACAGCTCTGTGCCGGGGTAATGGAATATACACGTCTACAGTGGGGTCATTGAGTACACACATATGGTGAAGAAGATGATGGTCTACTTATGTTTAATGGTCTTTATTCAATCTGAAAAGTAAGGAAAACAAAAACTTCAATGCAATCAACGTAAAGAGGAAACTGCATTTCCAGTAATATATTGAAAATCCTTCATTTCTTTCTCTTTCTTTATATATTATCACAAGAAAATGACCACAAAGTCATAAAAAAGTTTGGGGCAGCCAACCGTATATTCTCCCTGGCTGCAAACGGGCTTTGGTAAATTTGCACTGATGTACGCAAGTCAGAGTCCAATACAGACCTGATTTACTGGTGGTAAGATGGCAGCTTTCAAGGCAAAAACAGGATATGATGTCATCAAAAGGGGCCAAAACCAGAAGGATCTTCTTCTATAGGCTCGGACCCGGATGTGACGTCATCAAAAGGGCCGGAACTGTAAAGGTCCTTCTCTATGGGTTTGGGACCAGAAATTACATCATCAAAAGGCCCAGAACTGGAAGTAATGTTCTCAACAAGGTCCCGGAACTGGAAATGACGTCATCAGGGCCAGGTGGTCTGCAGGAAAGTGAGAAAATGGTTCAGCACACTCCGCTGACAATATGTATCCATGTACTCTGTGACAAAATATATATCTATACTAATAAAAGGCAAAGCCCTCACTGACTGACTCACTGACTGACTGACTGACTGACTGACTGACTGACTGACTGACTCACTCATCACTAATTCTCCAACTTCCCGTGTAGGTAGACGGCTGAAATTTGGCAGGCTCATTCCTTACAGCTTACTTACAAAAATTAGGCAGGTTTCATTTCGAAATTCTACGCGTAATGGTCATAACTGGAACCTGTTTTTTGTCCATATACTCTAATGGAGGAGGCGGAGTCACGTATCGCGTCATCACGCCTCCTACGTAATCACGTGAACTAAAAACAAGGAAGAGATTTACAGCACGAGTCAAACGCGGGAACGAAGGTAAATGACGTTAATTTTTGAGTGTCTTTTAATACTGTGTAAGCATACATATTAACACGTGTGCAATTAAACGTGTGCATTTACGGGGTGATTTCTCAGGCTTAAAAGCTCGCCTTTTATCAAACGCGGGAACAAAGGTAAATAACATTAATTGTTGAGTGTCTTTTAATACTGTGTAAGTATACATATTAACACATGTGCAATTAAACGTGTGCATTTACGGGGTGATTTCTCAGGCTTAAAAGCTCACCTTTTATTAAAGAGGTGAATGCAAACTGTTTTCATTCTGAAGGGAACAAACCACATTAGATTTCATGCTCAAGAGTAAACTCAGCACACAGCTTGGTCATATTACAACCGGTTCATTTTCCTCAGTTTAAAAAGGTTTACTTTTCTTCTTAATAAAATTTTTAAAGCAGTACTTCGCCGCTGCGAAGCGCGGGTATTTTGATATATATCAAAATATATCGCGTCATCACGTAAGCACGTGAACTGACCCGCTGCCGTTTGCAATGCCATATTCGCGAGATACAAGTTAAATGAGAAGACACGAGGTATGGACATCGCAACATCACACAAGACAGCGGCTCACGTGAAGTGACTGAACGCAGCAGGAGTGATCACTTTGATGAATCAAACCTGTTCAAAAAACACATTACACAATTGATAAGGTACGAAAACAATATGAAACCGATTGTGGATTTGCGTACAGCCATTGAAACTTTCTGACGGCACGAGACTTCAGGTCACGTGTCTGCAAAAGAACGTCATTGAGGCAACTATTTTTACTGGCGGTGGCTTAGGGGAGAGAGTTTTTATTCCTCGCATCCCCGTTATACCCTCTGATCTCCCATTTCAATTCAAACGCCTCCAATTTCCACTAAGGCTCTGCTTCGCAATGACAATTAATAAGTCTCAGGGACAGACCCTACAAAAGGTTGGCATTGATTTGAGGCAAGACTGATTTTCACATATCAAACTGTGCATTGCATGCTCAAGAGTAAGCTCAGCACACAGGTTGGTCATATTACAACCAGAGGGGCGAACTGACAACGTGATATACAAAGAGATCCTTAACAAATAATTATTGATTTATTTTCCCTCAATTTAAAAAGGTTTACTTTTCTTCTTAATAAAATTTTTAAAGCAGTACTTCGCCGCTGCGAAGCACGGGTATTTTGATATATATCAAAATATATTGCATCATCACGCCTCCCACGTAAGCACGTGAACTGACCCGCTGCCGTTTGCAATGCCATATTTGCGAGATACAAGTTTAATGAGAAGACACGAGGTATAAATGACAGTTTGGATCACTTCGTAACAGAGTTCAAATTGCTGTAGTGAGAAACTTTTAACTGCCGGGTCATTAAATAAACCTGTGGACATCGCAACATCACACAAGACAGCGGCTCACATGAAGTGACTGAATGCAGCAGGAGTGATCACTTCGATGAATCAAACCTGTTCAAAAAACACATTACACAATTGATAAGGTACGAAAACAATATGAAACCGATTGTGGATTTGCGTACAGCCACTGAAACTTTCTGACGGCACGAGACTTCAGGTCACGTGTCTACAAAAGAACGTCATTGAGGCAACTATTTTTACTGGCGGTGGCTCAGGGGAGAGAGTTTTTATTCCTCGCATCCCCGTTATACCCTCTGATCTCCCATTTCAATTCAAACGCCTACAATATCCACTAAGGCTCTGCTTTGCAATGACAATTAATAAGTCTCAGGGACATGTGTTTTCAGCAGTGTTTTAAAGTGCTCCACTGTATCAGCCTGGCGAATTCCTATCGGCAAGCTATTCCAGATTTTAGGTGCCTGACAGCAGAAGGCCACCACACCACTTCTTTTAAGTTTAGCTCTTGGAATTCTAAGCAGACCCTCATTTGAAGATCTAAGTTTACAATTTGGAATATAAGGTGTCAGACCTTCCGAAACATAAGATGGAGCAGATTATTGAAGGCTTTGTAAACCATAAGCAGTATTTTAAAGTCAATTCTAAATGACACAGGTAACCAGTGTAGTGCCATCAAAACTGAGTCGAATCGGGGAATCACGCCACATGGCCGTAGTGCCATATCTGATGCTCCCTCACAATACAGGTAATGCACCTCAATCGGGACTCTGTGAGGAACACAAAGTCAAATCAGCGGGACCCAGGGATTATCCAAGAAGACACAGTACTGAAGAAGTCCAGTCTTCATCTCAGGTCAATGGATAGTGTCCATGTCTCACAAACAGGAAGCACCAAGACTCTAAAAACTTGGACCTTTGTCCTTTTGCATAGATATCAGGAGTGCCACACACCCCTTTCCAGCGACCTCATGACCCCCCATGCTCTCCCAATCCGTCTACTGACTTCATAGGAAGAGTCACCAGAGACATGAATGTCGCTGCAGTGGTGAGTAAACCTCTGGATGAGGTCAACACTCTCTCCATAGACAGACACCCTGCTGATGGCTGTGCCCAAGAGGTCATTAAAGGCCTGAATGTTGGTTTTTATCGGGACACTCACAAGCCCAGACACTCAGACTCCTCACTCAGTCTGTTGAGATCCCTGATCAGAGGCTCCATTGACTCCACGAAGATCACAGCATCGTCAGCAAAGTCAAGATCAATGAATCAGCTACTGGACAACACAACCCTGCCCACCACCAGTCCATATAAACACCAAACACTTTGTTCTATTGCACCCTAAAAAACAACCAAAAACAGGCAATGATTGTGTATGAAAAATGGTGTTGAGACGACATCAAGGAAATAATCAGAAAAATGAAGAAGTAAAAGAAGAAGTAAGTACATGTGGCAGAAAACATTACAATTTACAAGCTCATAGATTCAATGCTCCAATTTTAATTGCAGTCTAACATTATAAAATGCAAAACTTTCATACAAGTCTTCATTGTTTTCTTGTAACTTCTTTCAACTCTAAAAAATCATCTCATTTTCATAAGGATGTGTCATCTTTTCTTAGTGAGATTCCCACTCCAGTAGTTCTGCAGGCTCTCCTAATATTTTACATGCAGAACAGTAATCACGCCGAAAAGGCCGGCTGGCGTGAAATTAAAGATGTGCACTTGGAGCCGGAGAGTGATGACGGTTCACGTCCGCAGGGCTGCTTCTGTAAGGTGGTTGAGGATATCCAGCCATCCATATAATTTCTGAACACACTTACCCAGTTTGGGGTGATGGGGAGCCCGTTTTTATGAGTAGGCGGGCCAAACATAGCAGAAAGGGGGTAAAACTGGCATGAAAATGCATGGAAAAACCTGACCGGTGCCACCAGCGTCCCACAATGACTCCTAGGAATTAAATTAAGAGCCAGAGTAGGAGACGGGTTTCTCCAACCACACAGTAGGACATGAGAAGTAATCAGGAAGCGTCCTACACCCGCTCTCAGCCAGGGGTAGGAGTTCATGTTTGAGAAGGAATGACATCACAATTTTGTCGCTAAATGGCACTCATGATGACGTGTTGTGGCTTTCTGATACTAATGCTAAGGATTAACTACAAAGATAATAACAACAACAAGTCAATTGTGAAGAGAGGCCATGAGATTAATAAAAACGTATGGCTTGCCCAAGGCCACAAACGCGAGCAGTGAGATCACCAGGCAGCTACTCAAGTCCAAGAAAATGCAGGCCAGAATGCCGTGCTACAAAAGCCAATGCACGGCCAGTTCTTTGGCAATCTGGACAAGCCGTGTGTTGACAAGGACGTGACTCACGCATGGCTTCATAGTGCAGGTCTCAAGCCCAGTGCGGTCTCAGCTGTGGAATGGCAGCTTGATGGCCGAGGTCTCCAGGACTCTGAACAAATCCCAGTCCTATTCTGTGATATCATCTACTGATGAATTCTGCTCTGTACTTGTAATATTTCTATTGCACTATTGTATTGGATTGAGGATGACTTGTGTTCTGTTCTGTGTATTGTATTGTATTTTCCCCCTTTCTTTGACACCCACTGCACGCCCAACCTACTTGGAAAGGGGTCTTTCTTTGAACTGCTATTCCCAAGGTTTCTTCCATTTTTTCCCCTAATAGGGTTTTTTTTGGGGAGTTTTTCTTGTCTTCTTTTGGAGTCAAGGCTGGGGGCTGTCAAACGGCAGGGCCTGTTAAAGCCCATTGCGGCACTCCTTGTGTGATTTTGGGCTATACAAAAATAAATTGTATCATATTGTATTGTAAGGAGGAAATCAAAAGCCTTGTCACAGTCGCTCAAGATCAGGCCTTGAACACCTGGCACCACCAGAAGGAAGTCATAGGTACATCAGTCAACAGCAAATCCCGTCTGTGTAGTGAAGCTGAGGAAACCATCAGCCACATAGCGTCAAGATGCCATGTACTGACCACAAAGGAATGTCTTGAACGTCACAACCAGGTCAGTATGTACCTGCAACAGGAATTATATCAACAGCTGGGTGTTCCAATGCGAACAGAACACCAGATGATAAGTGGATAGGACTGGCAATC